>NW_024060230.1:539942-646201 GCF_016432855.1 Salvelinus namaycush
ACTCTGTTAGAGGATCAGTATCTCTCTCTCCTTTATCTCTGTAGTGGATGTTCTACTCTGTTAGAGGATCAGTATCTCTCTATCCTTTATCTCTGTAGTGGATGGTCTACTCTGCCAGAGGATCAGTCCAGGTGTGCAGTGTGTCACCAGGTGCTGAGGAATCCAGTCTCTATCACCTGTGGACACAGGTTCTGCAGACAGTGCATCACCAGATACTGGGAGAAACCTGCTCCTTCAGGAGACTATGACTGTCCTCAGTGTAGAAAGAGATCCAGAACACGTCCTGTACTACAGTACCTGAGTGAACCTGATGATGCAAGAGTCTCTGAAAACAGTAATACCACTTGTACACGTGTGCTAAGTCAATACCTCAATATGATTTAAATGTAGTTAACTACAATAATAGAGATAATATAAGTTACTGTAGTTGTGGAAGATCCATGTTTCATCCTGTCAAAGAATGTGTCTGATACACATCCTTTTTACTCTTCCCTCTTAGTGGATGACAGCCTGCAGAGAGCCATAGTAAACCATAAAGACAGTCTGAAAAGGAGGTATGAATGTGTGAAAGAAGGCAAGGAAAAAGCAGGGCATCAAACTCCCCTCAACAGGATTTACACAGAGCTCTACATCACAGAAGGAGAGAGTGAAGGGGTTAACAATGAACATGAGGTGTGGCAGCTAGAGACAGCATCCAGGACACCAACCTCACATGACACAGCAATCCACTGCAATGACATCTTTAAACCCTTACCTGGCCAAGAGAGAAGCATCAGAACCGTGCTGACGAATGGCATCGCTGGCATTGGAAAAACAGTCTCTGTGCAGAAGTTCATCCTAGACTGGGCTGAAGGGAAGGCAAACCAAGATGTGGATATCATATTTATGCTTCCTTTCCGGGAGCTGAACTTGATTAAAGATCGGCTGTACAGTCTTCTCAGACTTTTAAATGACTTCCACACAGAACTAGACATAGGCAATGCAAAGAAACTCACTGCCTGTAAAGCTATGTTCATCTTGGATGGTTTGGATGAAAGCAGATTTCCATTGGATTTCCAGCATATTGAAATGGTGTCTGATGTCACACAGGCATCGTCTGTTGATGTTCTGCTAAGAAATCTCATCAAGGGAAATCTGCTTCCCTCTGCTCTCCTTTGGATAACTACTCGACCTGCAGCAGCCAATCAGATCCCTTCAGGGTGTGTTGACCAGGTGACAGAGGTACGAGGGTTCAATGACCCACAGAAGGAGGAGTACTTCAGGAAGAGATTCAGTGATGAGGACCTGGCCAGCAGAATCATCTCACACATAAAGACATCAAGGAGCCTCCACATCATGTGCCACATTCCAGTGTTCTGTTGGATTTCTGCAACCGTCCTTGAACACATGTTGAGGACCGACAAGAGGAGAGAGATGCCCACGACTCTGACTGAGATGTCCATACACTTCCTGCTCATTCAGACCAGCCTGAAGAACCAGAAGTATCATGGAAGAGATGAGATGGATCAAGAGGATCTCATGGAGTCAGATAGGGACATTCTTTTGAAGCTGGGGAAGCTGGCGTTTGAACATCTGGAGAAGGGTAATCTCATGTTCTATGAAGAAGACCTGAAAGAGTGTGGCATTGATGTCAAAGAAGCCTCAGTGTACTCAGGATTGTGCACACAAATCTTTAAAGAAGAATCTGTGTTATTTCAGAGAATGGTGTACTGCTTTGTTCATCTGAGCATTCAGGAGTTTCTCTCAGCTGTCTACATGTACCATTGTTACACAACCAAGAACATGGATGAACTGAAGCCCTTCCTCAAGAGAAAGTCTAGAGCTGCGTCTGAAGAGCTAACCTTGCATGACCTGCTGAAGAGTGCTGTGGATAAAGCCTTGGAGAGTAAGAATGGACACCTGGACCTTTTTGTCCGCTTCCTTCATGGCATGTCACTGGAGTCCAATCAGAAACTCCTACGAGGTCTGGTGACACAGACAGAAAGCAGTCCAGAGACGTCGAGAAAACAATCCGATCCCTTAAGGTGATGCAAAGGAAGAACATCTCCCCTGAGAGGTGCATCAATCTCTTCCACTGTCTGATAGAGATGAAAGACCATTCAGTACAGGAGGAAATCCAAGCATACTGGAGGTCAGAGGACAGATCCAAAAACCTCTCCCTTGCTCACTGTTCAGCGTTGGCCTACATGCTGCAGATATCAGAGGAGGTTCTGGATGTGTTTGACCTGAAGCAATACAAGACATCAGAGGAGGGTCGTAGGAGACTGCTCCCAGCTGTAAGAGGCTGCAGGAAAGCTCTGTAAGTATTCATGTAAATAAAGCACACCAAAATAAACTCTTAAAACTTCTTAGGGCTGAAATCCCGTTAACGGGATGATATGAAAACAGCCAGTGAAAGTGCAGGGCGCCAAATTCAAAACAACAGAAATCTCATAATTAAAATTCCTCGAACATATATGTGTATTATACCGTTTTAAAGGTAGTCTTGTTGTTAATCCCACCACAGTGTCCGATTTCAAATAGGCTTTACGGCGAAAGCACCACAAACGATTATGTTAGGTCACCACCAAACCACAATAAAAACAGCCATTTTCCCAGCCAAAGAGAGGAGTCACAAAAAGCACAAATAGAGATAAAATTAATCACTAACCTTTGATGATCTTCATCAGATGACACTCATAGGACTTCATGTTACACAATACATGTATGTTTTGTTTGATAAAGTTCATATTTATATAAAAAAATCTGAGTTTACATTGGCGCGTTACATTCACTAGTTCCAAAAACATCCAGTGATTTTGCATAGCCACATCGATTCAACAGAAATATTCATCATAAGTGTAGATGATAATACAAGTTATACACATGGAATTATAGATATACCTCTCCTTAATGCAACCGCTGTGTCAGATTTCAAAAAAACTTTACGGAAAAAGCAAACCATGCAATAATCTGAGAACAATAGTCAAATTAGCCGCCATGTTGGAGTCAACAGAAACCAAAAATTACATGATAAATGTTCCCTTACCTTTGATGATCTTCATCAGAATGCACTCCCAGGAATCCCAGGTCCACAATAAATGTTTGTTTTGTTCGATAATGTCTGTTATTTATGTCCAAATACCTCCTTTTGTTAGCGCGTTTGGTATACATATCCAAACGCTCGTTCTGGTCGAGCGTTACTTCGGACAAAAACTTCAAAAAGTTATATTACAGGTCGAAGAAACATTTCAAACTAAGTACAGAATCAATCATTAGGATGTTTTTATCATATATCTTCAATAAAGTTCCAACCGGAGAATTCCTTTGTGTCTTGAGGAGCAACAGAATGCAAGTGGATATCATGTTGAATGCACGTGACCATAAAATGGCTGACACCTGTTCATTCGGTTCTTATTCAGTCCCACAACACAGTAGAAGCCTCATTCAAATTTCTATAGACGGTTGACATCTAGTGGTAGCCCTAGGAAGTGCAACTTCATTCATATCTCAAGGGAATTTCAATGGGAACTGTGTTGAAAACCTACCAACCTCAGATTTCTCACTTCCTGTTTGGATTTCTCCTCAGGTTTTTGCCTGCCATATGAGTTCTGTTATACTCACAGACATCATTCAAACAGTTTTAGAAACTTCAGAGTGTTTTCTATCCAATACTAATAATAATATGCATATATTAGTAACTGGGACTGAGGAGCAGGCCGTTTACTCTGGGCACCTTTCATCCAAGCTACTCAATACTGCCCCTGCAGCCATAAGAAGTTAAACTATAATTAAAACTGATTTAAAAAAAGTTGTTGCTGGCCTCCCTAGTGGCACTGCATCACTACAGATCCTGGTTCGATCCCAGGCTGTGTCGCAGCTGGCCGCGACCTTAGAGACCCATGAGGTGGCGCACAATTGGCCCAGTGTCATCCGGGTTAGGGGAGGGTTTGGCCGGCTGATGGGTCCTTGTCCCATTGCGCTCTAGCGACTCTTGTGGCGGGCTGGGCGCAATGCATGCTGACACGGTCGCCAGTTGTACGGTGTTTCCTCCGACACATTGGTGTGGCTGGCTTCCAGTTTAAGCGAGCAGTTTGTCAAGACGCAGTGCTGCTTTGCAGGGTCGTGTTTCGGAGGACGCACAGCTCTCGACCTTCGCCTCTCCCGAGTCCGTATGGGAGTTGCAGCAATGGGACAAGACTGTAACTACCAATTGAATACCACGAAATTGGGAAGAAAAATGGGTGAAAAAATAAATACAATTAACAAAAAAAGAAGACAATTAAAATGAAATAAAATTGCCGCATCAAGCCGTGTATCACGTTTTAAGATATGACACAAATGCAGACAAGGTTGAAGAAACGAAAATGTATTCCTATAACAGGGCAATGCAAACGACAGGTCAAGGCAGGCAGGGGTCAATAATCCAGAGAGGGTGTAAAGGTACAGGACGGCAGTCAGGGTCAGGTCAGGCAGAGGTCGGTAATCCGGAGTAGTGGGGAAAAGGTACAGGACGGCAGTCAGGGTCAGGTCAGGCAGAGGTCGGTAATCCGGAGTAGTGGGGAAAAGGTACAGGACGGCAGACAGGGTCAGGTCAGGCAGAGGTCGGTAATCCGGAGTAGTGGGGAAAAGGTACAGGATGGCAGTCAGGGTCAGGTCAGGCAGAGGTCGGTAATCCGGAGTAGTGGGGAAAAGGTACAGGACGGCAGTCAGGGTCAGGTCAGGCAGAGGTCGGTAATCCGGAGTAGTGGGGAAAAGGTACAGGACGGCAGTCAGGGTCAGGTCAGGCAGGAATAGTCGAAACTGGGGAAAAACGAAACTATAGGAAGGACAGGAGCAAGGGAAAAGAGCTGGTAGGTCTGACGAACAAAAAGAACTGGCAACAGACAGAGAACACAGGTATAAATACACAGGGGATAATGGGGAAGATGGGCAACAAGCACAGAGACAGGTGAAACAGATCAGGACGTGACACCATGTATGAATGGTGTACACATTAGTCGTGCACTGGTAACTGTGTAAGGAAGGGAAGCTAAACGTACCGTTATAATAACTTGTCTGTCATGGTATTTACTCTGTGTTGACAGACTCACTGACTGTGAACTCACAGACACATCCTGTGAAGTGTTGGTCCCAGCTCTGTTCAAACTCCTCACACCTGAGAGAGCTGGATCTGAGTAACAATGACCTGAAGGATTCTGGAGTGAAGCTCCTCTTTGCTGGACTGGGGAATCCCCACTGTCAACTGGAGACTCTGAGGTCAGTGTTATTTTACTTGATCAGCAAGTGATAATTGTTCAGTACATCCATGTGTTGCTAATATAATAATGGGCCTTAATTGAGTGACTTATTTAAACTCACAGCCTGTAAAGCTATGTTCATCGTGGATGGTTTGGAGTCTATACCTGACGTTGTGTTGCTCTAATTAAACCTGGAGTCTATACCTGACGTTGTGTTGCTATAATTACACCTGGAGTACGTTGTGTTGCTCTAACTAAACCTGGAGTCTATACCTGACATTGTGTAGCTCTAATTAAACCTGGAGTCTATACCTGACGTTGTGTTGCTCTAACTAAACCTGGAGTCTATACCTGATGTTGTTAATTAAACCTGGAGTCTATGTTGTGTTGCTCTAATTAAACCTGGAGTCTATACCTGACATTGTGTAGCTCTAATTAAACCTGGAGTCTATACCTGACATTGTGTAGCTCTAATTAAACCTGGAGTCTATACCTGACATTGTGTAGCTCTAATTAAACCTGGAGTCTATACCTGATGATTCTTGAACAAATTATAATTCAAACTGATCAAATAAAGTTGTATGCACAGTGTTCACATTAGTCATGCACGGTAACAGTGTTAGCAGGGAAAGCTAAGCGTAACATAATACAACCTGTCTGTCATGGTATTTACTCTGTTGGCAGACTCACTGACTGTGAACTCACAGACACATCCTGTGAAGTGTTGGTCCCAGCTCTCAGTTCAAACCCCTCACACCTGAGAGAGCTGGATCTGAGTAACAATGACCTGAAGGATTCAGGAGTGAAGCTCCTCTTTGCTGGACTGGGGAATCCCCACTGTCAACTGGAGACTCTGAGGTCAGTATTCCTGTAGTTGGTCAACAAGTGAGAACCTTTTATTAGATCCAAATGTAATGGTTTTATATTAAACTGTTTACTCTGTATTGACAGACTCACTGGCTGTAAACTCACAGACACGTCCTGTGAAGTTTTGGCCTCAGTTCTCAGCTCAAACCCCTCACACCTGAGAGAGCTGGATCTGAGTAACAATGACCTGAAGGATTCAGGAGTGAAGCTCCTCTCTGCTGGACTGGGGAATCCCCACTGTCAACTGGAGACTCTGAGGTCAGTAATCCTGTAGTTGGTCAACAAGTGATAACTGTTCACCAGATCCACATGTGTTTATAAAGGACTGAAATACACAATTTAATGTAAATCTGACAATCCACTCCCTTTGACTGACAATAAAGCTGCCACTTTCTTTTCACCATCAAAAAATAGAAGTTTTAAATCATGTTCAACTCTGCAGGTTGTCGCTCTGTGGAGTCGAAGAGGAAGGCTTTGATTCTCTGGTCTCATCTCTGAAGTCAAACCCTTCACACCTGAGAGAGCTGGACCTGAGCTACAATCACCCAGGAGACTCAGGAGTCAGACTGCTCTCTGCTGGACTGGAAGATCCACACTGGAGACTGGAGAAACTCAAGTATGTAGAGGGTTTGTTTTAATCTGTGTTGATGATTGACATACTGTAATAAAGCTTGAGACCACCTGAGTGGAGAGACAGGTACTGTTGATCAGAGTAGACCACCTGAGTGGAGGGACAGGTACTGTTGATCAGAGTAGACCACCTGAGTGGAGGGACAGGTACTGTTAGATCAGAGTAGACCTCCTGAGTGGAGGGACAGGTACTGTTAGATCAGAGTAGACCTCCTGAGTGGAGGGACAGGTACTGGTAGATCAGAGTAGACCTCCTGAGTGGAGGGACAGGTACTGTTAGATCAGAGTAGACCTCCTGAGTGGAGGGACAGGTACTGATGATCAGAGTAGACCACCTGAGTGGAGGGACAGGTACTGTTAGATCAGAGTAGACCTCCTGAGTGGAGGGACAGGTACTGTTAGATCAGAGTAGACCTCCTGAGTGGAGGGACAGGTACTGGTAGATCAG
This sequence comes from Salvelinus namaycush, assembly GCF_016432855.1. Classification (NCBI taxonomy): domain Eukaryota; kingdom Metazoa; phylum Chordata; class Actinopteri; order Salmoniformes; family Salmonidae; genus Salvelinus; species Salvelinus namaycush. The sequence continues at coordinate 547,107 of NW_024060230.1, forward strand.
AGTAGACCTCCTGAGTGGAGGGACAGGTACTGATGATCAGAGTAGACCTCCTGAGTGGAGGGACAGGTACTGATGATCAGAGTAGACCACCTGAGTGGAGGGACAGGTACTGGTAGACCACCTGAGTGGAGGGACAGGTACTGGTAGACCACCTGAGTGGAGGGACAGGTACTGGTAGATCAGAGTAGACCTCCTGAGTGGAGGGACAGGTACTGATGATCAGAGTAGACCTCCTGAGTGGAGGGACAGGTACTGGTAGACCACCTGAGTGGAGGGACAGGTACTGGTAGAACACATGAGTGGAGGAACAGGTACTGATAGATCAGAGTAGACCTCCTGAGTGGAGAGACAGGTACTGATTAGAGTAGACCTCCTGAGTGGAGAGACAGGTACTGATCAGAGTAGACCTCCTGAGTGGAGAGACAGGTACTGATCAGAGTAGACCACCTGAGTGGAGGGACAGGTACTGTTGATCAGAGTAGCATAGTACTATCACCATCTTTGTATTAAACAGTATGGCGTCAGAGGTCTGAACACACCAACACACAAACCACAACCTGAGAAAAACATTTAGATACAGTACTTTATTACGTTCAAGTTCATAGGATAACGTGGATAAGATGTTGCCTATTAAATGTCAAATAAAAAATGTTGCACAATATTCCAAATGCCTGTATCGCAGAATCATTTTTATGAGCGTTTATGTCCGCTTGTTTTCATGTTGTCTTTTTGGTCTCGTTCGCTCCTTCTCTGCTGTGCACCTTCCCATTTTCACCAGAGATCTGTATCATGGGTATAACCAGATAATATTTGTGAAATGCTTGATAGAGTATGTGATGTAAACTGTTTATGAACAAACAAAGTAAAAACTCAAATAGACGTCTAGAAAAAGATCAAACCAAGTTTATTCACCCACTGGGTCAAACAACTGCAAAGACAAAGCATGATTACACAAGCTCATATATTTATATCCTCCTACTAGGTGGAGTCAACTCCTTGCACATCTAGACAGCCAATACATCTCTGTTGCTAGGCAGGAACTTAAGTGGTTCTGTCACTGGTGTAGTCACGGCCCTGTCTGATGCTAGAACCTTTGTGGGAGTTGAAGTGTATGCATGTGAGAGATAGGACTTTAGTAGGAGGGTCGTTGGGGTGGGCCTCTCTGGCACCCCTCCCAGAGGTATCTTCTCACTTCATCTGTTGTCTTGACCTCGAGCTGAATTACTCACTCCTCCCTAGTTCCTCAGCTGGCCTGCCTTATCAGGAACTGAAAGTGTTGCCTGTAGACTCCCTCCTTAGGAACAGAATATGAACTTTCTGGACTTCCCCTTGTCTTTCTGGACTTCCCCTTGTCTTTCTGGACTTCCCCACTCAGTACCTTTCCATACACCAAATTCTTATCCACCCATTAACCCCAACATGTAATCAGTAAGTTCTAGTATGGTAACTTGAATAAGTATATTTTTAAGCTAAAATCCAACAGTCCTTCCTTTTTGAATAGTAACTCCATACTGTTCAATATTATACAAACTTTGAATGACTTATAAATGAACAGAAAATAAAATATGATTAATATTCTCATCAAAAAGAAAGGAGGACCAAGGCACTCTTCATATAATTAATTAAAATGCCTTTATTAGTATGGCATGTTCAATAGAAACAAAGTTTTAAAAACCGACGCGTTTCGGCTGCATGGCCTTCGTCAACAAAATTGATTGGACACACCTAGTAAGCAATACTACACACATTAAAAGGTGAAATACTGTAGCTATGTTATAATAAAAATACAACTCCAAGCTAGAAGTATCAGAACACTTAGAAAGGTAGTTCTAACCTTAAATATGACTGGGAGAAGTGTCAAGAATAAGAAAGCAATATATTCCATAGTACACTACAACACAGCGAAACATGAACAACAACAGTCTATATACATAGCTGAGGGCAATTGAGCAAAATGTCCACTAGATGACAGCAAATGGAGCTCAGCCGCAAGTTATTACAGGAATTATAACGCGTCGACTATTTCTCTCTAAACCATATACCTTTGACTAATCCGGAAACTATCACCTCGAAAACAAAACGTTTATTCCGTTCCGTATTTTATCTAACGGGTGGCATCCATGAGTCTAAATATTCCTGTTACATTGCACAACCTTCAATGTTATGTCATAATTACGTAAAATTCTGGCAAATTAGTTCGCAAAGAGCCAGGCGGCCCAAACTGTTGCATATACCCTGACTCTGCGTGCAATGAACGCAAGAGAAATGACACAATTTCACCTGGTTAATATTGCCTGCTAACCTGGATTTCTTTTAGCTAAATATGCAGGTTTCAAAAATATATACTTGTGTATTGATTTTAAGAAAGGCATTGATGTTTATGGTTAAGTACACATTGGAGCAATGACAGTCATTGATTGATTGTTTTTTATAAGATAAGTTTAATGCTAGCTAGCAATTTACCTTAGCTTACTGCATTCGCGGCACAGGCAGGCTCCTCGTGGAGTGCAATGTAATCAGTGTTAGAGCATTGGACTAGTTAACTGTAAGGTTGCAAGATTGGATCCCCCGAGCTGACAAGGTTAAAAATCTGTCGTTCTGCCTGTTCCTAGGCCGTCATTGAAAATAAGAATGTGTTCTTAACTGACTTGTGTTCTTTAAATAAAGATTAAATAAAAGTGTAAATAAATAAATAGGCAAATCGGCGCCCAAAAATACAGATTTCCGATTGTTATGAAAACTTGAAATCGGCCCCGATTTAATCGGCCATTCCGATTAATCGGTCGACCTCTACTCTATACTTATACCCAGACTTTCCCCTCAGGCTGCCGGTTTTACATGTGTTCGGACGCGATGTCATCCTCACTTCGCCTCTGTTTTCCCAGACAAACCCTCCCCCCTCCTGAGTCTAGGATGTACAATGAATCTCTGTGGCTAGGCAGGTGGTGCTATCGTCCCAGCCAGAGTCCAGAGCCTTTGGTGCTCCTCCACACATGTCCATCTCTTCTTATCAGTAGGGAGTATACATTATTGCACCTTGCCTCAGTCCATTGTTAATTACCTGGACTCATAAACAGAGCTATTTGAGAATAAGCAACCCATTCCTATTCAAGTGAATATCATGATGCAAAACGTAGAGAGAATACAATAATATAAAACAGTGAAGCGATAAGACAGTGTTGTAGGGCAATAGTTCACAATCTATAGTATTAGCTCTATCATATGACTCCTATCTCACCCTTAGGGAGATCATTCCATCTAACCCATAATACGTTCATCACTACTGCAAGGCCAATTATATAGTTATAAACATACTAAAACTTGCTCAAGTCAATTAGTCAGTTTCCAACAGTCCCTCATCTGGAACAATGATCACTCACATGTTCCACGCCACCTAGAATACATATTGACTTGAACAGGGAAGAGAGAGAATACATGTTTAATCATTTCACACCACCTTTGATGAGAAGGAGATTGGGGCAAAGACCGTCCATCCGATCTGTTCTATGACAATGGGACGCTAGATCTTCACTGGGCTCTATGAACATTTGTTCCCTGTTGGATATCCCTCTCACTTCTACCCAGTCTTCCCCGATCATCAAAGACAGCTCACTAGCACCCTCTCCTTCATCCTCATCCTCAGGTGTCAAAGCAAGACTCAGACTACGAGCCTTGTAAGTAATTAATTGGACCGTATCGTCCAGAAAGCCATATGTATTAATGCGCTTTAACATTAGGATTCTGATGGCATCTTAAAACAAAGCCCATAGTATCGATGTTCCAATAATGGTTAGCCCAAGCTACAATCTAGTGGGTTCTCGGTGAACCTCCCTCTCAGAGGTCAGGAAAAGATCACGTTTCCTCGGAAGAACCCTCCCTAGACTCACTGGGTTCTTACAAATATTTAATTAGTTTTAGAAACCACCTGCAGGATGAGCAGTGCAACCTCCCTCACTTTGTCCTCACAGTTTAAGAGCAGTGCAACCTCCCTCACTTTGTCCTCACAGTTTAAGAGCAGTGCTCTGTCTCTCCTTCTCGCCTTTCCGAATCATTAGAACTGTTGATAAATTATCCAAACCAAATTTAGAATGATAGACTCAACGTGAAGAACTAAGGACTATCACTCAAATTTAAGACCCTCAACTTAGTACACACCGACACTGTCAGAATGTACATTTACAGACGGGGGGGAAATATATACAGTACCAGTCAAAAGTTTGGACAAATATACTCATTCCAGGGTTATTCTTTATTTTTTACTATTTTCTACATTGAAATAACACATATATGGAATCATGTAGTAATCAAAAAAGTGTTAAACAAATCAAAATATATTTAGGGTGCAAAGCTGTCATCAAGGCAAAGGGTGGCTACTTTGAAGAATCTCAAATATAAAATATATTTTGATTTGTTTAACACTTTTTTGATTACTACATGATTCCATATGTGTTATTTCATAGTTTTGATGTCTTCACTATTATTCTACAAAATTAGTAAAAATAAGCTAATAAGCTATTCTTCCAAGCTAGAATCCAACAAAACAGACGGGTGTACTTTCTTGGGGACCTGAAAATTGACTGGTTTTCATCAAGCTGTCCACTATTTTGTTTTATTTAACCAGGCAAGTCAGTAAAGAACAAATTCTTATTTACAATGATGGCCTAGGAACAGTGGGTTAACTGCCTTGTTCAGGGGCAGAACAACAGATTTTTACCTTGTCAGCTCAGGATTTGATCTAGCAACCTTTCGGTTACTGGCCCAACGCTCTAACCACTAGGCTACCTGCCGCTCATGAGGAAGTTTTTCACTGTAACCAGTGCCTGTAATCTGGTTCTGGCTATTAATCAACCTACCGTGGTGTTTACAAACACTACAGAAACTATATCATCCACGTGTATTGATCACATTTTTACTAATACTGTAGATCTTTGTTCTAAAGCTGTATCCATACCCATTGGATGCAGTGATCACAGTGGCTATATCCAGAAAGCCAAGATTCCAACAGCTGGGCCTAAAATAGTTTATAAGAGATCATACAAAAGAGTTACCTGTGACTCTTATGTGGATGATGTTAAACATATTTGTGTGTCTGATGTGAATAATAAGGAGCATCCAGACGCTGCACTTGATGACATTGCTTCTTCCGATTATTGATAAACATGCATCTGTTATGAAACTGACTGTTAGAACTGTTAAGGCTCCATGGATTGATGAGGAATTTTAAAACTGTATGGCTAATAAGTCTGGCTGCACATCTGACTGGCTGATATAGTGCAAATTGAGAAATGATGTGACTAAACTCAACAAAAAGAAAAAGAAACTGTATTATGAAGCCAAGATCAATGATATAAAGATTGATGGGGAAACAACTTTGGAGTACTTTGAATGACATAATGGGCAGAAAGACAAATTCAACTCCATCTTTCATCGAATCAGATGGCTTATTCGTCACAACCATTTGATGTTGCCAATTATTTTAATGATTACTTCATTGGCAAAGTGGGCAAACTTAGGCAGGAAATGCCAACAACAAACAGTGAGCCATCGTATTCATGCATAAAAAAAACGAATAAAATGTGTAAAAAAAAAACCCCAGCATTGTAAGTTTTAATTTTGTAAAGTTAGTGTGGGAGAGGTGGATAAAAAACTAGCAATATTGTTAAACTCCTAGCATTGACAACATGTATGCAAAGCTACAGAGGATGGTAGCTGACTATATAGCCACTCCCGGTGGGTAGCCAAAGTCATTCTACCCAAGAATGGTAAAGCGGCCTTTACTGGTTCTAACAGCCGACCTATCAGCTTGCTGCCAGCTCTTAGCAAACTGTTGGGGAAAAATTGTGTTTGACCAAATACAAATACAATAAAATGTGTTGTTTTGTCACACAACACAATGCCACAGATGTCTCAAGTTTTAAGTAAGCGTGCAATTGGCATTTTGACTGCAGAGTTCACCAGAGCTGTTGCCAAATAATTGAATGTTAATTTCTCTACCATAAGCCGCCTACAATGTCGTTTTAGAGAATTTGGCAGTATGTCCAACTGGCCTCACAACAGCAGACCATGTGTAACCACGCCAGCCCAGGACCTCTACATCCTGCTGAAGAGTATTTCTGACTGTAATAAAGCCCTTTTGTGGGGAAAAACAGATTCTGATTGGCTGGGCCTGGCTCCCATGAATTTATTTAAATCGACTGATTTCCTTATGTGAACAGTAACACAGTAAAATCTTTGAAATTGTTGCATGTTGCGTTTATATTTTTGTTCAGTATAAATTGTTGTTTTTTGTCTGTAATGTCTTTTTTGTTATGTGTCAGATCCCAGTAAGGCTATCGCCATTGGCGTCAGCTAAGAGCCAATTTATCCTTGATCTGAAAATGTGGTCGGAGACTCCATATGGAGGGTCTGATGCAATTGTGGAGCCTCTGGAGGCTCGCCGAGGCCAAATTGAGCTCCGTACCGCATCGCTATGCGCCTCCCAAATTTTGTAACAATGCAGAGGGCTCCGTATAGCTCTGCATTGACATGATTGGTTGACGGTAGGGGGGGCGGGAGGTCCTGTATAAACAAGCTCACTTCCATGACAACTCCCTTCACAACAGCTCTGCGCTGCTCGTCGAAACGCAAGAAGTATGAATGCCCTGACTTTTGCACAGGCCGTGTCACTGTAAATGTTGCACGGCCAATGCAGACATCGGATTGACCGTGTATCGCCTTTAAAGGCCTCATCTTGCTTCAGTTCAGCTGGCAGCTAACCAAAGTTTGCTAGGCGAACCAAACGAGTGGCAATAGTACTGTTTGTCCATTTTGAGACTCCGTAGCCTCAAAGTAGTCAGAATTAACCTAAAATAACTCAAATCTGCCATACATTTTTACGTTTTTGCAGAGGAGATCTTAGTCGCGCAGTTTTACATCTAACTACGATGTTTGGTGCAGTATTTCTCAATGAACAGATGTCAACAAAGACTTTATTGAAGAATTCCTACAGTTGACCAATCATGGACAAAGGGGAGTACAGTCGTGGCCAAAAGTTTTGAGAATGACACAAATATTAATTTTCACAAGGTCTGCTGCCTCAGTTTGTATGATGGCAATTTGCATATACTCCAGAATGTTATGAAGAGTGATCCGATGAATTGCAAAGTCCCTCTTTGCCATGCAAATGAACTGAATCCCCAAAAAACATTTCCACTGCATTTCAGCCCTGCCACAAAAGGAGGCTTCAGGACGCCCAAGAAAATCCAGCAAGCGCCAGGACCTTCTCCTAAAGTTGATTCAGCTGCGGGATCGGGGCACCACCAGTACAGAGCTTGCTCAGGAATGGCAGCAGGCAGGTGTGAGTGCATCTGCACGCACAGTGAGGTGAAGACTTTTGGAGGATGGCCTGGTGTCAAGAAGGGCAGCAAAGAAGCCACTTCTCTCCAGGAAAAACATCAGGGACAGACTGATATTCTGCAAAAGGTACAGGGATTGGACTGCTGAGGACTGGGGTAAAGTCATTTTCTCTGATGAATCCCCTTTCCGATTGTTTGGGGCATCCGGAAAAAAGCTTGTCCGGAGAAGACAAGGTGAGCGCTACCATCAGTCCTGTGTCATGCCAACAGTAAAGCATCCTGAGGCCATTCATGTGTGGGGTTGCTTCTCAGCCAAGGGAGTGGGCTCACTCACAATTTTGGCTAAGAACACAGCCATGAATAAAGAATGGTACCAACACATCCTCCGAGAGCAACTTCTCCCAACCATCCAGGAACAGTTTGGTGACGAACAATGCCTTTTCCAACATGATGGAGCACCTTGCCATAAGGCAAAAGTGATAACTAAGTGGCTCGGGGAACAAAACATCGATATTTTGGGTCCATGGCCAGGAAACTCCCCAGACCTTAATCCCATTGAGAACTTGTGGTCAATCCTCAAGAGGCGGGTGGACAAACAAAAAACCCAAAAATCTGACAAACTCCAAGCATTGATTATGCAAGAATGCCCAGAAGTTAATTGACAGCATGCCAGGGTGGATTGCAGAGGTCTTGAAAAAGAAGGGTCAACACTGCAAATATTGACTCTTTGCATCAACTTCATATAATTGTCAATAAAAGCCTTTGACACTTATGAAATGCTTGTAATTATACTTCAGTATTCTATAGTAACATCTGACAAAAATATCTAAAGACACTGAACCAGCAAACTTTGTGAAAATGTATATTTGTGTCATTCTCAAAACTTCTACGTCTGTAGACTTTGGCTCCCGAACTTAGGCTTGTGTACCCGAACAGCTATAAAAAAAAAACTTACCGAAGTCCGTCACCCCCCCCCAAAAAAACCAATGTTGTCATAATATATGCACAAACTCTTCTGAACTGTTTCGACTGGGAAGCAGATGCTTTAATGGGACGCCTTAATGGGAATCCAAATAAAATGTCTGCCTGTGTGTGTTCGTTTGTGTGCGAGTGTGTACATTTACTGTCTGTTCTCCGGCTCCCCTCACAGTGTGGAACCTGGTGGAGTGGAAACAATCGAACCTTGGCCTAGAAAATGTGAGTGTTGACTGTTGTGAAGAATTAGCTTGTTATTATTCAGTCTTATTTCAAGATGATTCAAATAAATATATTGTTTCAGAGCTTGATAAGTGAGTTATGCATGTGTGGTTACACACTAATAGGACTTCACTTTGTTGTGGTTATATTTTGATGTGTGTGTTTTATATGACCATAGAGTATATGCCTTTAGAAATGATTCATACCCGTTGACTTATTCCCCATTTTGTTGTGCCACAGCCTGAATTCAAAATTGATAAAAAAAATAACCTAATGACAAAGTGAAAACATGCTTTTAGAAATGTTTGCAAATTTATTGAAAATTAAATACAGAAATATTTAATTTACATAAGTATTCACACCCCTGAGTCAATACTTTTTAGAAGCACCTGTCACGCCCTGACCTTCGAGAGCCTTTTTATTTCTCTATTTGGTTAGGTCAGGGTGTGATTTGGGTGGGCATTCTAGTTTTTCTATTTCTTCGTTGGCCGGGTAGGGTTCCCAATCAGAGGCAGCTGTCTATCGTTGTCTTTGATTGGGGATCCTACTTAGGCAGCCTTTCCCACCTTTAGTTTATAGGATCTTGTTTTTGTACTGCTGCTTTCCAGCCCTACAGAACTGTGTGTGTCGTTTTGTATTTGTTGTTTTTTCGGTGTCATCAAAGAAAGATGTACGCCTACGACGCTGCACCTTGGTCCGATCCTTCTATCGACGAACGTAACAGCCTATATACCTGGATTGTGCAACATTTGCCCATTATTCTTTTCAATAGTCTTTGAGCTCTGTCAAATTGGTTGTTGATCATTGCTAGACAACCATTTTCAGGTCATGTCATAGATTTTCAAGTAGATTTCAGTAAAAACTGTAACTCAGTCACCCAGGAACATTCACTGTTTTCTTGGTAAGCAAGTCCAGTGTAGATTTGCCCTTGTGTTTTAGGTTATTGAATTAATCTCCCAGTGTCTGGTGGAAAGCACACTGAACCAGGTTTTCCTCTAGGATTTATCTTTTCATTTAATTAATTTGTAAAAAAAAATAAAAAAAATAAATAAATAATTAAACCATTGACATTGTGTTATTGTGTATAGGCTGTTGGATTCGGCTAAACTTTGAACATTGAGATATTAAAGACATGATAGATCAGATGCATAGTATATAAAGGAGTGAGAAGTTAATGGTTCTTTGTAGAAAGAGAGAGTGGCTATGAAATGTGCTGGATGGACTGGAGGGAGTCACGGGAGTGTGATAGGTGATAGGAGAGGACATCTGTGGATTAGGGGAAGGAGGGGTTGAGGTCAGGAGGTCAGGTCAGATCCCCTGAAGGGAGTAATAAGGGTTTAGTATCCTGTTACCCTCTTCCTGTGGAACCAGAAGATGTAAGGATTGGAGAGAAGGAGGAGTGTCTAAAGTGGAGTATATATACTTGTAATGGAGGGAACATGTCTGTCTGAATACAGCTGTGTCGGTCCTTTGGGAAGAATTAAATTTGGTTAAGCTTCTCTTGCGTCCGTGAATTATTTACTCTGAAAGAAATTTACCTAACAAGGCCATTGACAAAAAAATCTCAATTTAATCAATTTTGAATTCAGGCTGTAACAATAAAATGTAGAGCAAGTCAAGGGGTGTGAATACTTTCTGAAAGTACTGATCATTAAGTCTTAAATTAACTTTATATGAAGATTTACAATATATTGTGTCTTGGTGTCCCCCATCAGATGACTGTGATCTCACACTGGACCCAAACACAGCAAACGAACAGCTCTCTCTGTCTGAGGACAACAGAAAGGCGACACGTAGGAGAGACAAGCAGCTGTATCCCGATCACCCAGAGAGATTTGAGATCTGGAAACAGGTGCTGTGTAGAGAGGGTCTGACTGGGTGCTGTTACTGGGAGGTAGAGTGGAGTGGGAGAGGGGCTTACATAGCAGTGACATATAAAGGAATCAGCAGAAAAGGAGTGGGTAATGACTGTGTGATTGGATTAAATGACAAGTCCTGGACTCTGCTCTGCTGTGAGAACCGTTATACTGCCTGGCACAATAATAACTCCAATACCATAGCCGCTCCCTCCTCCAGCTCCAACAGAGTAGGAGTATATCTGGACTGGCCAGCCGGCACTCTGTCCTTCTACAGAGTCTCCTCTGACACACTGACCCACCTGTACACATTCACCTCCACATTCACTGAGCCCCTCTATCCAGGGTTTAGGTTTTACTATGACACCTCAGTGTCCCTGTGTCAGGTGTAGGGCTGACCCCATTTAGTCGACTGGTCGATTGTTTGGTCGATAGGCTGTTGGTCAGCCAAGATTTATTTAGTCAAGCAGTGGCAAATATATATAAAAATGTAATGGCACGTGAGACAGCTGTTTGATTGACTTATCCATTGTGGATGTCGCAGGGATGGAACACCTTGTTATTTCACCTTTATTTAACCAGGTAGGCCAGTTGAGAACAAGTTCTCATTTACAAATGCGACCTGGCCAAGATAAAGCAAAGCAGTGCGACAAAAACAACAACATAGAGTTACACATAAACAAACGTACTGTCAATAACACAATAGAAAAATCTATGTACAGTGTCTGCAAATGTAGAAGAGTAGGGAGGTAAGGTAATAAATAGGCCATAGAGGCGAAATAATTACAATTTAGCATTAACACTGGAGTGATAGATGTGCAGATGATAATGTGCAAGTAGAGATACTGGGGTGCAAAAGAGCAAGAGGATAAGTAACAATATGGGGATGAGGAATTTGGTTGTGCTATTTACAGATGGGCTATGTACAGGTACAGTGATCGTTAAGCTGCTCTGACAGCTGATGCTTAAAGTTAGAGAGGGAGATATAAGACTCCAGCTTCAGTGATTTTTGCAATTCGTTCCAGTCATTGGCAGCAGAGAACAGATTTTATCTGCAACTGTTTTGTCGAATTTGCCTATGACCTGTAAAAGTTAAAGGAAGTTTCCCTGGTTGACAGCCATGTCGTTTTCTATGTCTCCTCTCTGTGAAAGTCCCTGGTATTCAGTGTAACGCAGTGACTCCACAACTGCTCTCATATACTCTCTGTTCTCTCAGACTATTTTCGAATGTCCATCACTTAGAGCATTGCATATTGTTGAGCCAGACTCTTTCTGAATAGTCCACTCATTCCACGCTGTCATTGCATATTTATGATCCACACTAGCATTGTGTGTCTTGAACGAACTTGTCGCCTTCTTCCAGTTCTGGTAGCCATCGTGGGTAAATGTCACTTTCTCTCCACCATGGTTTCCTGGATGTTGAAAGTGGCGGCATACAAAACAGAAAGCACGGTCATTTGAAATAGAATATTCCAGCCATTTGTAATCCTCATATCATCTACGATTCAAGTAGCGATCCTGCTGTCCAACTTTTGTGGCTGGATAACACAGAAGAAGAGGGTGCCTTGGTTCTTCAACAGGTGACTGGCTTAAATCAGAGGGAGCGGTGGCTGTGCTAACAGCGCAGCTAACCGTGGCTGTGGAGCAGCTAGCAGCGGCTGGAGCTGCTAACCGTGGCTGTGGAGCAGCTAGCAGCGGCTGGAGCTGCCTCACGTCGTGGCTCACGATTTTCTCTCTCCGACTCATCTTTCTTATCTCCCTGTCTGTGTCTGGATTTTCATTTTCTACTCGCACTCTTCTCTTGATCAGAAAACGGTCCATCGCAACGGGGCGAGATGGGCGACTAGCTAGCTAGAAGTTAGCTCACATAATTCAGCTTCTTGATATGACACACCTGTCAGGTGGCTGGATTTTCTTGGCAAAGGAGAAATGCTTAGTAATGCTAACTCGGGGCGGCAGGTAGCCTAGTGGTTTGAGCGTTGGACTAGTAACCGAAAGGTTGCAAGATTGAATCCCCGAGCTGACAAGGTAAAAATGTGTCGTTCTGCCCCTGAACAAGGCAGTTAACCCACTGTTCCTAGGCCGTCATTGAAAATAAGAATTCGTTCTTAACTGACTTGCCTAGTTAAATAAATAAAAAATAACAGGGATGTCAACAAATTTGTGCACAACATTTGAGAGAAATAAGCTTTTTGTGCGTGTAGAACATTTCTAGGATATTTTATTTCAGCTCATAAAACATGGGACCAACACTTTACATGTTGCGTTGATATAATTTCCACCTCCAGAAATGAGCCCAATAAGATATTGGTAAAAAATTACGTTAAAAGGATTTTAACATATTGGACCATATAACCTGTATAGATGGTCTATTATCAGATGTTAAATGATTTTAACATATTGTACCATATAACCTGTATAGATGGTATATAATCACATGTTAAATGATTTTAACATATTGGACCATATAACCTGTATAGATGATATATAATCAGATGTTAAATGATTTTAACATATTGGACCATATAACCTGTATAGATGGTCTATTATCAGATGTTAAATGATTTTAACATATTGTACCATATAACCTGCATAGATTTTCATTTACATTTTAGTCATTTTATTACATTTTACATACTGAGACAAGGATATCCCTCCCCGAGCCTGGGCGTGAACCCAGAGACTCTGGTGGCGCAGCTAGCACTGCGATGCAGTGCCCTAGACCACTGCGCCACCCGGGAGGTGGTCTATTATCAGATGTTAAATGATTTTAACATATTTTATTTGCTATCTTTCTTACCATTATCTGTGTATTTGCATTTCAATGTGATTTCAACCATCATTTTTCTGTGGGATTGTCATGTTTATTCAACTTTAGTTTTAGAAGTGGGGGGGCATAATTTTTTCATTATTATTATGTAAAAAATTGTTGGATAACCACTCCAAACACCCTACCAGACCTATCGGAGGAATCCACATGGTCCCAAAGCACACTGTTGCCTCGTTTTGTATCACATTCCAATTATAAAACTGGGGGGGGGGGACAAAAATGCAATTTCAGAATGTGGAGGGGACATGTCCCCAGTGAAAGTTGCACACCTGGATAACTGTATCACTGGCTGTCTCATGGAGAGAGTGAGGGAGGGTGTCATGGTGGGATGGCCTGAACTCAGAGTCTGATTGAATAACAAGGGAAACCACAGTAACTGGAGTAAAACATGGTGGAACAAAGCCAGCTGGCAGTAACTTCACTGACTGCTGTTTGCCTTGGTTTTTACTTAGATTTTGTAGTTACAGCAAATTTGAAACTCCATGTTCTCTGAAACAGAAGGTAATAGAACCCGGACACTTTGTCACAAGATATAACAGAAGATAATTGAACCAGGACACTTTGTCACAAGATATAACAGAAGGTAATTGAACCAGGACACTTTGTCACAAGATATAACAGATACTACTAAGCCTGATTTCAGTCTGAACTCCTCTTTGACCAAATGTGTAGCAGCAGTTTGCAATTGTATGGCAGAATAGCTGTGCACATAACCCTAATACCTCTTCATGGACTACAGTTGAACATTGTCTTGTTTTAGGGTGTGACCTGGTATGGTCTGATTGAATTACAGCAGTTATTTTAACAATGCTGGTTATAAATATTGTTGACATTCATCCAAGGAGACCTTGACTTGCATTACACTCACTGCAGAAAAACATTCCTATAAATGACCCCTAAAATACTGATACTGCACTCTGCCTTGGTATGACCTTAAACAGCTAAATGGGTAATGAAAAAGCTAAGTACTGTCGTGTCTTTGACTATGCCAGATTAATTGCTATGACATGCTATTCTATAAAATAATTTCTCCGTAATGAATATTACCTGATTGAACTAATCATGTAAATATGAATTAACTAGAGAGGGACACCACAAAAGAATATTTATAGAGCTGTTATCTTTCGAATAAACTCTTAAAGATTTAGTAATATTTTACTAAATAGCAGTCACATTAATCGTCATTTTATTCAGTCTCATCTGAAAGTTGTAAGTCCTTGATTATCTGCAAGAATCCTGGCTAACAAGTTGAATCAGCAATACAAAATTGGGTTTAATTATTTATTTACTAAATACCTAACTAATCACACAGAAACACACATACACAATTAAATCATAACTTGATCACAAATTACGTCACAGAAAAACGTCCCTAGCGGGCGGAATAGATATGACAGCTTGTTACACAAAGGAAAGGGGGTTGAGTCCTAGTGAAAGAGCGGGAGACTTGAGACTTGAACATAGGCGAGCTGTACTATCGTAAATACAGTATCTTATGCATTCTAAATTACCGCCCATTTGAAGAGAAAATGCAATGAATATTTACTTTGAGCTGCGCTTCAGTAGGTTGGTGGTAGATGGCCCGTGTCGCCAACCCGAGTCCTCTGTCCTTTGAAGAATGTCTCTGGTAGTCACGGGAACGTTGTGTGTATTAGACGGGATACTTGGACTGTCCTTCCGAACCTGCGTTTAGCTGTTGCTAACTCAAAGGCTAGGAGATATCACTTCTGTAGTGAATACGAGTTCAAAGTTCATACCATTCACAATCAAAGTCCATGCTGATGTTGGCTTCATCTATAGTGATTATCTGAACCATTCTGACCCTGGATCGTCATCCTAGAGTACCCGGAACAGGAAGTTATATCCTTGTTCGTGGCTTTATATAGTGGAGGGAGAGGGGTGTGTCTGAAAAGTCTATTAACCCATGCCTCTTCACAGGGGCGGACCACTGTGAGCAGAGGAAAACTTATGAAAGCACAGATCTCTCATTTGGAAGCTAAAATTACATTTCACCTCTTCACAAATAATGTCATATTCAAACATTTGAATTAAACAACAATTACATGTGAATCTGATATCTCTGACATTTAGACTTTCCACAGTAGAGTTTTTGTCGTTCTATCATTGATGAGAATGTGTCAGAGGGCAACCGAACTGACATAATATACCTTAAGTACCACCGCATATGTTCAGTTGGTCGGATCACCAGAATATAGTTCATTTCCCCCAACTTCTGATGTTACCAGAACCTCTATGTTAACCCATGGGTTTCCTTATGTCACATCAGTTATAGTAGGGAGAGAGAAAAAGGGGGAAAGAGGTATTTATGACTGTCATAAACCTACCCCCAACCCAACGTCATGACAGTACCGTATCTAGAATTCTAAATGTGTCGATCCAACATTATGTTGTTTTTCTGTTTGATGGAAACAGTTTGAGTTCTAACTACATTCCAACTGTATTTAGTGGTGTTATGTAGTTGTGTTTTCATGTTTTGACTGTTGTATTGTAGTAACCCTCAACTGTATTTAGTGGTGTTATGTAGTTGTGTTTTCATGTTTTGACTGTTGTATTGTAGTATCCCTCAACTGTATTTAGTGGTGTTATGTAGTTGTGTTTTCATGTTTTGACTGTTGTATTGTAGTAACCCTCAACTGTATTTAGTGGTGTTATGTAGTTGTGTTTTCATGTTTTGACTGTTGTATTGTAGTAACCCTCAACTGTATTTAGTGGTGTTATGTAGTTGTGTTTTCATGTTTTGACTGTTGTATTGTAGTAACCCTCAACTGTATTTAGTGGTGTTATGTAGTTGTGTTTTCATGTTTTGACTGTTGTATTGTAGTAACCCTCAACTGTATTTAGGGGTGTTATGTAGTTGTGTTTTCATGTTTTGACTGTTGTATTGTAGTAACCCTCAAGCTTTTTTTTTGCCATAAGGTTATTTAATCACTGAGAATGTTCATACTTAATAAATATTTGACTTTGTATTACTATCAATGCTGTCATTTTCTTTGTTAGTTATTATTTCTATATTTTGTTTAATCTTTCTTACCATTATCTGGGTATTTACTCTCTCTCTCACACACACACACACACACACACACTCACCCACTCTATCACACACACACACTCACTCACTCTATCACACACAATCTATACAAGCATTATGACAGTCTCTTTGGCTAGGGAGACCTGGCCAAGAAGGCAGCAGTAGGAAAAACAGAATAGAAACAGCACAACAACACGTTATCAGGAGCTGGTCCTGTCTACAGGAAACATTTACACCCGTTTCATGGAGTGCAGCAGGTAGCCTACAGCAGGGTTTTGATCCAACTAGACAACAAACCTGACCAACTGACCTAATTGATCCGTTCAGTGATTGCCTAAATTCAACACACTTGGTTTTCCAGGTTGATTAAATCAAAAACATGAATTGTTGTGCTGACCTTATGGGGACATTGAACTGTTTGCACACATCCCGTGTGGGGACATCTTGACAAACTGGGGACAAAATAATTATCCCAATAAGGCAGACCATGTCAAAACCTAACCCTAACATTTAACCCCTAACTCTAATTCTAACCCTAAACCCCCTAGAAATTACCTTTTTCCTTGTGGGTATCAGCAAAATGTCCCCAGTTGGTCCCCACAAGTATAGTTAAACGTGCACTCTCTCACACTCGAACACACAAAATCTACACACACATTATTCTTTAGTTGTGCTGTTTGTAAATTGTTGTATTGTAGAGAAAACAAAACATTGACACCTGTATGGGGAAGCAGTGTAGCATAGTGGTTAGAGCATTGGACTAGTAACGAAAAGGTTGCAAGTTCAAATCCCTGAGCTGACAAGTTACAAATCTGTCGTTTTGACCCTGAACAAGGCAGTTAACCCACTGTTCCTAGGCCGTCATTGGAAAAAAAATCTTATGCAATAATATGCTCAGTCCAAAACTTTGCACAGCCCACAGACAGAAGTGCCTGCCTCACATAAGATGGGATGTCTACGAACTTTAGGTAGAGGGAACCCTCATCATGTGATGTCAGCACCTGTTAAGCTTTTGCAGAGAAGTCTCCCCTCTTGATCAGCATAGAACGGGGTCCCTAACAAACTGCATCACCTCTGTGGGAGACTAAACTCATCAAATCTTGTTTCAAAGTTAACTTTCAGTTTAATTAAAAACTCTGATATCACGGGAGTCATCTGTACTGATGATGACTGGAAATAGTTACGCACTGTAGGGAAATTGATGATTTTGTTCCGGGCTCAAATCAGAGGAGAAAATAAATACATTTTTCAAGAATGCCAATAACTGTTTTACAGTTAGAACATCAATCTCATCTTCATGGAGGACATTGATGCCAGATGCAGCCACCCATGCAAGTAATTCACCTTTTTTATTCAAGATCTCATTGGCTTTAACATTTGAATAGCAGTTTTCACCAAAAATAGTTTTGAGCGTGAACATTTTGTCCATAACTGTTTAGAGAAACCTTCCTGAATTGAAGCATGGGACCAAATGTGTTGTGCCAGTTTTCCATGCTGATGGACATGACCTGCCATGTCAGGTACTTGAACATGATCCTTCATATTGTCAGTGTTCTGGATTTTAAATTTGTGTTTTTCAATTATTAGTAGTGTAAATTCTGCATTTCTTCAGTTTTATCTGTGAGCAAGAATAAATCAACTCAAATTCAAACATGATTAAAGGAGCCCAAGGCATCTTGATTACATAGATCACACAAAGGAAAGGTTATGATTTTCATTAAATGATGTTTTCTAGGTGGAAGGTATACCTTGTGTATGAGATTAAAATGTATCTGATGATTAGGATTGTTAGATGAACCCACTAAATTCCCCCTCTTCTCCCTCTTCATGTCTTCTGTGTAACCTGAACCTTTCAGTATTAACTAGTGGTTCTGGTGTAAAATGTCCTTTAAGTATCTCCACAATATCCCCATACTTCTTATTACCTGTTCTGTCTGGCTGTAGCAGGCTGTCTAGTAAATTAAATATATTTGGCTCCATTACACTAACACATGTAGGCACAATGTTGTCCTCATCAATGTAATTTACAAGAACAAAATATTCTAACTGTTCTGTGTATGATCTCCACTGCTCAATACTTTCATCAAACTGTCCAATGTTTCCAACAATTCCAATAATGTTCTTTTAGCTAGCTCAACTATGCACTTGCCTCTGCTAGCAATACACTGTGCTAACATTAGCCTAGACTGTACCACAGAAAATAACAGTTTAAACAGTTGAAAAAACAACTTCTTCCAGACAGAATAGTTCCTGTAGATTCAGACTCGTCACCAATCTTTTGTTATGTCTCTTGGGTTTCATAACCACGTCTGTATAACAATTCAATAATGATGAGACGGGAGACAGGAATCAGTTCAACCATTTATATGGAACGTGATCATCTCAACATATACAAACCCCCATGATGCTCTGCAGCACAACGCCAATATACAACAAATACATGAGTAAATGGACACACAAAAAAACCTCAGAGGAATTTAAATGTTCAGTTCTAGAAAGTAGGGCCATGGGACAGAATCAGAAAGGTCAGTATGTTTGATAGCTGGTTACAGAGGTGACATAACAAGCATAAGGTCCATTATAACACAGTGAAGTAGAGGTGGGAGCTGAAAGCAGACATGGACAGTGAGACGTGTGAGGAGATCAGGGGTGAAACACAGGTATCAGGACAGGTAGATCAGGACAGGTAGAAATGGCAGGGCTGGAAATAGATACAGAGACACATTCTGATCATGGCTTAGACCTGACCTGAGACACCCAAACAGAAGATGCCATAGCAAAGTCCTGGCCAGTAGGCTGTATGGGATTTCCTTTCATCAAAATCCAGAACATGGACATGAGGCATCTGTCAATAAAAAGTGACTTAGAGCTTTAGTGAAAGTATGGAATTACTTAGTGTTACTAACATCATAAACATAAAACATTTAAAACTGCTCATTTTTATTATACTGATCTAAAATCTAAACGCAACAGGCAACAATTTCAAAGATTTTACTTACAGTTACAGTCAATTGAAAATAAATTCATTAGGCCTTAATCTACGGATTTCACATGACTGGGAACACAGACATGCATCTGTTGGTCACAGGTTACCTTAGTAAAAAAGTAGGATTGTGGATCAGAAAACCAGTCAGTATCTGGTGTGACCACCATTTGCATCATGCAGCGCGATACATCTCCTTCACATAGAGTTGATCAGGCTGTTGATTGTGGCCTGTGGAAGGCTGTCCCACTCCTCTTCAATGGCTGTGCAAAGTTGCTGGATATTGTCGGGACCTGGAACACGCTGTCGTACACGTCTATCCAGAGCATCCCAAACATGCTCAACGGCTGACATATCTGGTGAGTTCTCAGGCCATGGAAAATCGTATATATTTTTTCAGCTTCCAGGAATTGTGTATATCGATCGGGCCGTGCACTATCATGCTGAAACATGAGGTGATGGAGGTGGAGGAATGATACGATAATGGGTTCTCATCATGGTATCTCTGTGCATATAATTGCCATTGATAAAATGCACATGTGTTCATTGTCCGTAGCTTATGATTACCCATATCATCACCTCACTGCCACCATGGGGCACTCTGTTCACAACGTTGACATCAGCAAACTGCTCGCCCACATGACACCAGCTTCTTGATATGCCACACCGGTCAGGTGGATGGATTATCTTGGCGAATGAGAAATGGTCACTAACAGGGATGTAAAACTTATAAGCTGTTTGTGCGTATGGAACATTTCTGGGATCTTTTATTTCAGCTCATGAAACATGGGACCAACACTTTACATGTTGCCTTTATATCTTTGTTCAGTGTATTTACAGGAATAAACTGGCCCAAACTGGTGTGTGTGTGTCCGTCCAGTGTGTGTGTGTGTCCAGTGTGTGTGTGTCCAGTGTATGTGTGTGTGTGTGTGTGTGTGTGTGTGTGTGTGTGTGTGTGTGTGTGTGTGTGTGTGTGTGTGTGTGTGTGTGTGTGTGTGTGTGTGTGTGTGTGTCCAGTATGTGTGTTTGTGTCTGTGTCCAGTGTGTGTGTGTCCAGTGTGCGTCCAGTGTTTGTGTGTCCAGTGTGTGTGTGTGTGTCCAGTATGTGTGTGTGTGTGTCAAGTGTGTGTCCAGTGTGTGTGTCTGGTGTGTGTCCAGTGTGTGCCCAGTGTCTGTGTGTCCGTCCAGTGTGTGTGTGTGTGTCCAGTGTGTGTGTCCGGTGTGTGTCCAGTGTGTGTCCTAATGTGTGTGTGTGTGTGTGTGTGTGTGTGTGCGTGTGTGTCCAGTATGTGTGTGTGTGTTTGTGTCAGTGTCCAGTGTGTGTCAGTGTCCAATGTGTGTGTGTGTGTGTGTGTGTCCAGTGTGTGTCAGTGTCCAGTGAGTGTGTGTGTGTGTCCAGTGTGTGTCTGTGTCCAGTGTGTGTGTGTCCAGTATGTGTGTGTGTGTGTGTCCAGTGTGTGTGTGTCCAGTGTGTGTGACACAGAGTTATTTATATTCTTATTTTATTAAAATATTGTGTTGTGTTTGATTAGGACACAGGGACCACCTGACACAGGGACACTGAAGAGTCATCATAAACCCAAAACCCTGGATAGAGAGGCTCAGTGAATGTGGTGTAGAATGTGTTCAGGTGGGTCAGTGTGTCAGAGGAGACTCTGTAGAAGGACAGGGTGCCGGCTGGCCAGTCCAGATACACTCCTACTCTGTGGGAGCTGGAGGAGAGGACGTCTATGAGAGTGGGAATAGTATTGTGCCTGGCAGTGTAACTGTTGTCAGAGCAGAACAGACTCCAGGACTTGTCATTCCATCCAATCAGACTGTCCTCACCCTCTCCTCTCCTGCTGATTCCTTTATATGTCACTCCTATAACAGGCCATCCCCCACTCCACTCTACCTCCCAGTAACAGCGTCCAGTCAGGCCCTCTCTACACAGCACCTGTCTACAGACCTCAAATCTATCTGGGTGATCAGGATACGGCTGCTTCTTTATCCTACATGTCACCTTTCTGTTCTCCTCAGACAGAGATAGGTTTCTGTTTACTGTGTTTGGGTCCAGTGTGAGATCACAGACATCTGATGGATGAAACCAGACACAATATTAGAAATCATCATCATTCCATTAGAATGTTAACTCACCTTTCACTAATTCATTTAATGTAGATGTTTCTAGGTATCAAAAGGAGAAGTTAAGGTAACTTGAGGCTTTTGATTGATCATATGTTATACTGTATGGTAATATAAAACACACTCATTCCCATTAATTACACACACACACACACACACAATGACACCAGGATGCATGCATGAACACACACACATTTCTAATGTAACACGAACACGCCACACATACACAGACACACACATGGTCATACCAACTCTTTATAAACGTTGGTGTCCCTGATTTCTGCTTCTGTAGAACTACAGCTTATATTTAATATGACCAAGTAAGTAATGATGTATGTCTTTGACTTAACTTGAATTAGGACTTATTCTTAGTCATATTCTTCACAGCAGTCAACACTCACATTTTCTAAGTCCAGGTTTCATTGTGTACTCTCCACCATGTTCCACACTGTAGCAGTAAGCAGAAGAACAGACAGTCATTGAGTGATACACGTCAACTCTCTCTCTCTCTCACACACACACACACACACACACACACACACACACACACACACACACACAACTTTGTCCAAGTGGTTGTAAGAATGTTTGTTTTAACTAGCCTGATAAGTCAAACATGTCTGATATGAACATTGACATAAACCCTCTACATACTTGAGTTTCTCCAGTCTGCAGTGTGGATCCTCCAGTCCAGCAGAGAGCAGTCTGACTCCTGAGTCTCCTGGGTGATTGTAGCTCAGGTCCAGCTCTCTCAGGTGTGAGGGGTTTGACTTCAGAGCTGAGACCAGAGAAGCACAGCCTTCCTCTGTGACTAGACAGCCTGACAGTCTGCAAAGAGTCAAATCACATTAAAATCACACTGATATTCTTTGGTGGTGAAAATAGTGGCAGTATATTTTTTAAACATATTCAGATACATCAGTGTCCAGCAACCTTTCATATCTATTCATAAATGAATGAGTGTATGATTATTAGAAATGACAAATTATCAAAGTATTGCTTGTAGAGAG
The DNA here is from genome assembly GCF_016432855.1 of Salvelinus namaycush. Classification (NCBI taxonomy): domain Eukaryota; kingdom Metazoa; phylum Chordata; class Actinopteri; order Salmoniformes; family Salmonidae; genus Salvelinus; species Salvelinus namaycush. The sequence continues at coordinate 569,490 of NW_024060230.1, forward strand.
AAAAATATAAAGTACAAATATTTGAGTAAACTGACCAGTTTAAAAAGCAGTATCAGTTAAAAGACAGACAGCGAGGTATCAGATTTAGATTGTATTGAGTATACAGTATTGTATTGAGTATTTTGACAGTGAAGCTAAAAATTTTAATGTGGCTCTATACTCCAGCATTTTGAAATTGAGGTCAAATGTTTCATATGAGGTGACAGTATATAATGTCACCTTTTATTTGAGAGGATTTTCATACATATCTGTTTCACCGTTTAGAAATAAAAGCACTTTATGTATCTAGTCCCCCTATTTGAAGAAGTCATAAGTATTTTGACCAATTCACTTAAAGTGTATTAAAGTTGTAAAACGTTTAGTATTTAAACTCGTTGGTTGATTTTGCAGTGTGTTTTGGTTGTGTTTGGGGTTATGTTTTGACCAATAGTAACTGAATGGTGGATGATGACTGGATTAATCTTCTGTCTAAGTAAGTAGATAACATGTTTCTAAACACTACTAAATGAATCCTGATGATGCCATGATTAAGAAAAATCATGAATCAGTCATGAGCAATTATGAATAAGAAAGTTACAGAGGCTATAACAAAACATGCCAACCTCTCACCATTACCAATAACAGAGACTACAACAAAACATGCTAACCTCTCACCATTACCAATAACAGAGACTACAACAAAACATGCTAACCTCTCACCATTACCAATAACAGAGGGGGTATGATTCTTGTGCCTCTGTAACTTTCTCATTCATCATCATTTACGATTCATTCATGATTATTCATAATTAAGGTACTATCCACATGAATGTAGAAGTGTTCAGAAACATCTTCTATTCTTACTGACAATACAAGTGAAGTGTCTCCAAAATGACAGGACATTATTCACCATTCAGTGTCTATTGGGAAAAACATCATCCAAAACACAACCAAAACAAACTGCAAATGAATTCAACAAGTTTTAGAATCACAGGCTTGGTGTAATCACTGCGGGTAAGGAATATGGGACCAAATACTAAACTTATGTCTACTATATTACAATATAAGTGAATATGTCCAAATTATTACACATTTTTCAAATGGGAGAACTAGATACATAAAAGTGCTTTAATTTCTAAACAGTAACACAAATAAAAGGTGACATTATATACTGTCGCCCAATTTGAAACATTTGATCTCAAATCCAAAATGCTGGAGCATTTTGCAAACATATATGCTGTGGACTATGTGTGCCTGGTGAACACATCTGGATCTGGTGAACAGTTACCACTTTTATTTAACCTTTATTTGACTCGGCAAGTCAGTTAAGAACCAACTGTTATTTACAATGGCGGCCCAAAAGGCCTCCTGCGGGGGCGAGGGCTGGGATTTTTAAAAAAAAGATTTAAAAAAAAAGAAGATATACAGTAGGGCAAAAAAGTATTTAGTCAGCCACCAATTGTGCAAGTTCTCCCACTTAAAAAGATGAGAGAGGCCTGTAATTTTCATCATAGGTACACTTCAACTATGACAGACAAAATGAGAAGAAAATAAATCCAGAAAATCACATTGTAGGATTTTTAATGAATTTATTTGCAAATTATGGTGGAAAATAAGTATTTGGTCAATAACAAAAGTTTATCTCAATACTTTGTTATATACCCTTTGTTGGCAATGACAGAGGTCAAATGTTTTCTGTAAGTCTTCACAAGGTTTTCACACACTGTTGCTGGTATTTTGGCCCATTCCTCCATGCAGATCTCCTCTAGAGCAGTGATGTTTTGGGGCTGTTGCTGGGCAACACGGACTTTCAACTCCCTCCAAAGATTTTCTATGGGGTTGAGATCTGGAGACTGGCTAGGCCACTCCAGGACCTTGAAATGCTTCTTACGAAGCCACTCCTTCGTTGCCCGGGTGGTGTGTTTGGGATCATTGTCATGCTGAAAGACCCAGCCACGTTTCATCTTCAATGCCCTTGCTGATGGAAGGAGGTTTTCACTCAAAATCTCACGATACATGGCCCCATTCATTCTTTCCTTTACACGGATCAGTCGTCCTGGTCCCTTTGCAGAAAAACAGCCCCAAAGCATGATGTTTCCACCCCCATGCTTCACAGTAGGTATGGTGTTCTAAGGATGCAACTCAGCATTCTTTGTCCTCCAAACACGACGAGTTGAGTTTATACCAAAAAGTTATATTTTGGTTTCATCTGACCATATGACATTCTCCCAATCTTCTTCTGGATCATCCAAATGCTCTCTAGCAAACTTCAGACGGGCCTGGACATGTACTGGCTTAAGCAGGGGGACACGTCTGGCACTGCAGGATTTGAGTCCCTGGCGGCGTAGTGTGTTACTGATGGTAGGCTTTGTTACTTTGGTCCCAGCTCTCTGCAGGTCATTCACTAGGTCCCCCCGTGTGGTTCTGGGATTTTTGCTCACCGTTCTTGTGATCATTTTGACCCCACGGGGTGAGATCTTGCGTGGAGCCCCAGATCGAGAGAGATTATCAGTGGTCTTGTATGTCTTCCATTTCCTAATAATTGCTCCCACAGTTGATTTCTTCAAACCAAGCTGCTTACCTATTGCAGATTCAGTCTTCCCAGCCTGGTGCAGGTCTACAATTTTGTTTCTGGTGTCCTTTGACAGCTCTTTGGTCTTGGCCATAGTGGAGTTTGGAGTGTGACTGTTTGAGGTTGTGGACAGGTGTCTTTTATACTGATAACAAGTTCAAACAGGTGCCATTAATACAGGTAACGAGTGGAGGACAGAGGAGCCTCTTAAAGAAGAAGTTACAGGTCTGTGAGAGCCAGAAATCTTGCTTGTTTGTAGGTGACCAAATACTTATTTTCCACCATAATTTGCAAATAAATTCATTAAAAATCCTACAATATAATTTTCTGGATTTTTGCACAATTGGTGGCTGACTAAATACTTTTTTGCCCCACTGTAAATATAGGACAAACACACATCAGGAAAAGAGAGATACCGCAACACTACATAAAGAGAGACCTAAGACAACAATATAGCAAGGCAGCAACACAACATGACAAACACATAGTAGCAACACACCATGGCAGCAGCACAACATGGTCGCATCACAAAACATGGTAAAAACATTATTGGTCTAGATTTAACTTTAGCCTGCAGCTTTGATATGTGCTGAGAGGACAGTTTACTGTCTAGCCATACCCCCAAGTACTTGTATGAGGTGACTACCTCAAGCTTTAAATCCTCAGAGATAGTAATCACACCTGTGGGGAGAGGGGCATTCTTCTTACCAAACCACATGACCTTTGTTTTGGAGATGTTCAGAACAAGGTTAAGGGCAGAGAAAGCTTGTTGGACACTAAGAAAGCTTTGTTGTAGAGCGTTTAACACAACATCCGGTGAGTGGCCAGCTGAGTATAAGACTGTATCATCTGCATATAAATGGATGAGAGAGCTTCCTACTGCCTGAGCTATGTTGTTGATGTAAATTGAGAAGAGCGTGGGGTCTAGGATCAAGCATTGGGGTACTCCCTTGGTGACACACAGTGGCTGAGACAGCAGATTTTCTGACTTTATACACTGCACTCTTTGAGAGATGTAATTAGCAAACTAGGCCAAAGTCCCCTCAGAGACACCAATACTCCTTAGCCTGCCCACAAGAATGGAATGGTACCATATCAAAAGGTTTGGCCAAGTCAATAAAAATAGCATCACAACATTGCTATTAATCAAGGGCAGTGGTGACATCATTTAGAACCTTTAAGGTTGTAGTGACAAATCCATAACCTGAGCAGAAACTAGATTGCATTTCAGAGAGAATACTATAGACATCAAGAAAGCCAGTCAGTTGATTATTGACAAGTTTTTCCAACAGTTTTGATAAACAGGGCAAAATAGAAATAGGCCTATAACAGTTAGGTTCAGCTTGATCTCGCCCTCTTGTTGACCAAATACAGGAATACGAACCTCAGTGTCTCCAGTTTACAGTGGGGATTCCCCAGTCCAGCAGAGAGGAGCTTCACTCCTGAGTCCTTCAGGTCATTGTTAGTCAGATCCAGCTCTCTCAGGTGTGAGGGGTTTGACCTCAGAGCTGAGACCAGAGAAACACAGCCTTTCTCTGTGACTAGACAGCCTGACAGCCTGCAACGAGTAAAATCATATTAAAACCACACTGCTATTCTTTGGTGGTGAAAATAGTGGCAGTATATTTTTTCAACACATTCAGATATATCAGTGTCCTGAAACCTGCCATATCTATTCATAAACGAATGTATCATTATTAGAAATTATCATAATATTGCTTGAAGAGAGAGAAATGTATTGTACCAATATTTGACTAGACTGACCAGACCAGTTTAAAAGCAGTATCAGTTAAAAGACAGACAGTAAGATATCAGATTTAAATTGTATTGAGTATATAGTCCACACAATATCTATTTTGACAGTGAAGCTAAAAATGTAAATGTGTCTCTATACTCCAGTATTTTGGAATTGAGGTCAAATGTTTCATATGAGGTGACAGTATATAATGTCACCTTTTATTTGAGGGTATTTTCATACATATCTGTTTCACCGTTCAGAAATAAAAGCACTTTATGTATCTAGTCCCCCTATTTGAAGAAGTCATGTTTTCTGACCAATTCACTTATAGTCTTTTAAAGTAGTCAAAATAATTGTATTTGGTCCCATATTCTTTGATCGCAATGACTTCATCAAGCCTGTGATGCCATGATTGAGAAAGATCATGAATTAATCATTAATAATAATGAGTGAGAGAGTTAGAGGTTACAACAAAACATACTAACCTCTCACCATTAACCTCAAATTAAAGGTTACATTCTGTACTGCAGTCTAATATGAAACATTCTATTTCAAATCCAAAATGCTGGAGCATTGCACCAACTTCAAAACTTCCCTGTCAAAACACATGGTGTGTACTATGTGTGCATGGTAAACACATGTGGATCTGGTGAACAGTTCTCACTTGTTGACCAACTACAGGAATACGAACCTCAGAGTCTCCAGTTGACAGTGGGGATTCCCCAGTCCATCAGAAAGCAGCTTCACTCCTGAATCCTTCAGGTCATTGTTACTCAGATCCAGCTCTCTCAGGTGTGAGGGGTTTGACCTCAGAGCTGAGACCAGAGAAGAACAGCCTTCCTCTGTGACTTGACAGCCTGACAGCCTGCAACGAGTAAAATCATATTTAAACCACACTGCTATTCTTTGGTGGTGAAAATAGTGGCAGTATATTTTTTTCAACATATTCAGGTATATCAGTGTTCTGAAACCTGCCATATCTATTCATAAATGAATGAATGTATCATTATTAGAAATTATCATAATATTGCTTGAAGAGAGAAAAATGTATTGTACACATATCTGAGTAGACTGACCAGACCTTTACCTCTGATTAAAAAATATACTTTTAGTACTTCTTCAAATGATAGAACTAGGTCCATGAAGTGCTTTCATTTCTAAAAGCTAAAACAGATTTTTATGAGTACCTTTTTATTATTTCACCTTTATTTAACCAGGTAGGCCAGTTGAGAACAAGTTCTCATTTACAACTGCGACCTGGCCAAGATAAAGCATAGCAGTGTGAACAGACAACAACACAGAGTTACACATGGAGTAAACAATAAACAAGTCAATAACACAGTAGGAAAAAAGAAATTAGTCTATATACATTGTGTGCAAAAGGCATGAGGAGGTAGGCAATAAATAGGCCATAGGAGCGAATAATTACAATTTAGCAGATTAACACTGGAGTGATAAATCATCAGATGATCATGTGCAAGTAGAGATACTGGTGTGCAAAAGAGCAGAAAAGTAAATAAATAAAAACAGTAAGGGGATGAGGTAGGTAAATTGGGTGGGCTGTTTATAGATGGACTCTAAAGACAATGAGGCTTCATTGACATCAATGCAGCCTCTTTCAGGTCTTCTTCACCTTAAAAATAAAGGTGACATTCTGTACTGCAGCCTAATATGAAACATTATATCTCAAATCCTAAATGCTGGAGCATAGCGCCTAATTTTAAACTGTAAGCTTCACTGTCCAAACACATATGGTGTGTACTATGTGTGCCTGGTAAACACATATGGAACTAGTGAACAGTTCTCACTTGTTGACCAACTACAGGAATACTGACCTCAGAGTCTCCAGTTTACAGTGTGGATTCCCCAGTCCAGCAGAGAGCAGCTTCACTCCTGAATCATTCAGGTCATTGTTACTCAGATCCAGCTCTCTCAGGTGTGAGGGGTTTGACCTCAGAGCTGAGACCAGAGAAGCACAGCCTTTCTTTTTGATTCCACAGCCTGACAGCCTGAGAGAGAGATCAGGATTTCACAAACACACTGTTAATTTAACACCTATAGTGCAGAAGGACAATGGCAGATGCATTTGGTTTATTCTCCCAAACAACATATAGATGTATCTTCCATCTCCTAGAATTGTATTGTCATATCGTTATACTAATGTGAACATCAATGCATTGATTCAATATGTTTTTCAATAATACATATTTTCTCTAAACTGAATATTTCTTCCTGATGATTAGTACTTAAATCTATTTGTATGTACTCACAGAGCAGCTCTGGAGGCTTTGACCACTGGCAGCAGCCTCAGAAGACCTTCCTCTGATCTGGAGTATTTCTTCAGGTCAAAGACATCCATCTCCTTTTCTGAAGTCAGCAACACAAAGACCAGAGCTGACCACTGTGCAGGTGAGAGTTCTTCACTGGAGACACTTCCTGATCTCAGGTAGCTTTGGATCTCCTCCACTAGAGAATGGTCATTCAGTTCATTCAGACAGTGGAACAGATTGATGCACCTCTCTGGAGAGGGATTCTCCCTGATCTTCTCCTTGATGTACTTGACTGTTTCTTCATGACTCTGTGAGCTGCTTCTTGTCTTTGTCAGAAGACCTCGTAAGTGCTTCTGATTGGACTCCAGTGAGAGGCCCAGAAGGAAGCGGAGGAAAAGGTCCAGGTTTCCCGTCTCACTTTGTAAGGCTTTATCCACAGCTCTCTTGTAGACATTAACTTCAGTAACTTGCGGTTTGGCCATTAGATTCTCATTTTTGTTGATGAATGAGAGGAACACATATACAGCAGCCAGAAACTCCTGAATGCTCAGATGCACGAAGCAGTACACCTTGTCCTGGTACAGCACACATTCCTCTTTAAAGAGCTGTGTGCACAATCCTGAGTACAATGAGGCTTCATTGACATCAATGCCAGCCTCTTTCAGGTCTTCTTCATAGAAAATCAGATTGCCCTTCACAAGCTGTTGAAAAGCCAGTTTTCCCAGTGACAGAATGCTCTCTTTATTCCAGTGTGGACCTGTCTCTTCTTTCCCAAGATACTTTTCATTCTTCTGTTTGGTATGAAACACCACAAGGTGTGTGTACATCTCAGTCAGAGTCTTGGGCATCTCTTCTCTCTTATGTTTCAGCATGGGTTCAAGGATTATTGCAGAAATCCAACAGAAGACTGGAATGTGGCACATGATGTGGAGGCTCCTTGATGTCTTTATGTGTGAGATGATTCTGCTGGCCAGGTCCTCATCACTGAATCTCTTCCTGAAGTACTCCTCCTTCTGTGGGTCACTGAACCCTCGTACCTCTGTCACCTGGTCAACACACTCAGGGGGGATCTGATTGGCTGCTGCAGGTCGGGTAGTTATCCAGAGGAGAGCAGAGGGAAGCAGATTTCCCTTGATGAGATTTGTCAGCAGAACATCCACTGAGGTTGACTTTGTGACGTCACAACAGATCTTGTTCTTCTGGAAGTCTAGGGGCAGTCGGCACTCATCCAGGCCATCAAAGATGAACAGAACTTTGTACTTGTTGTAGTTGGAGATCCTTGATTCTTTGGTTTCCATTGAGAAGTGATTGAAAAGTCCAATCAGAGTGTGTTTTTCCCCTTTCATCAAATTCAACTCCCGAAAAGGGAATGAAAATACAAATTGGACATCCTGATTTGCTTTTCCTTCAGCCCAGTCCAGAATGAACTTCTGCACAGAGACTGTTTTTCCAATGCCAGCGACTCCCTTTGTCAGCACAGTTCTGATAAGTTTGTCTTGTCCAGTTAAGGGTTTGAAGATGTCGTTACATTTGATTGCAGTCTCTGGTCTTGCTTGTTTCCTGGTTGTTGTCTCAATCTGTCTCAGCTCATGTTCATTATTGACCTCTCCTGTTCCACCCTCTGTGATGTAGAGCTCTGTGTAGATCTTATTGAGAAGTGTTGGGTTTCCTTGTTTAGCGATCCCCTCAAATACACATTGAAACTTCTTCTTTAGATTAGATTTGAGTTCACGTTGGCAAATCACAGCAAGCTCATCTGAATCTAGATATAACACAGAGGATATTAATATTATGTCTGATTTAATGCCTACTGTATTGTAGGACTGTGGTATAAAGTTGTACATTGTAATAATTTATTCTCTTAACTGCCTGTATAAATGTGTAAATGTTTTCCTAACGCATTACACACTGGAGTGATTGATTATCATTTTATTATTCATATTACTGATCGTATCATTAATGTTGTCTCTCTATCACTGTCTTTCTCTGTCTCTCCTCTGGTTCTCCTCTGTCTCTCTCTCTCTCCTCTTCCTCTCTCCTGTCTCTCCTCTGTCTCTCTCTCTCTCCTCTTCCTCTCCCCTCTGTCTCTCCTCTGTCTCTGTCTCTCTCCTCTGGTTCTCCTCTGTCTCTCTCTCTCTCCTCTTCCTCTCTCCTCTGTCTCTCCTCTGTCTCTATCTCTCTCCTCTTCCTCTCTCCTCTGTCTCTCCTCTGTCTCTCTCTCTCTCCTCTTCCTCTCTCCTCTGGTTCTCCTCTGTCTCTCTCTCTCTCCTCTTCCTCTCTCCTCTGTCTCTCCTCTGTCTCTCTCTCTCCTCTTCCTCTCTCCTCTGGTTCTCCTCTGTCTCTCTCTCGATCCTCTTCCTCTCTCCTCTGTCTCTCCTCTGTCTCTCTCTCTCCTCTTCCTCTCTCCTCTGGTTCTCCTCTGTCTCTCTCTCTCCTCTTCCTCTCTCCTCTGTCTCTCCTCTTCTCTGTCTAAATGAATCAGCACAACACATCCCTGCTGCTACTTGATGAGGTCACTCGGTGTTGTGTTAAGTCTGGTACAATGTCATTGAGTTACACAGCTACTTTAGCTGTACTTTAGTTACAGCTTTAAACGTTTGTTATAAAACAGCATTCAACATGAAGCAGACAGCTCTTACTTTTCTCCAGTGTGTCAGCAAGCTCCATCTGGTTCATTTTCCTCAGGATGTGCAGTGTGATCTTCAGAGCCCCCTCTCTGGCACTGCTCTCCTGCTTCTCATCTTCAGCATCCACCACTTCCTCATCCTGCTTCTGACTCTCAAAGCCTTCTGGGAGTTCTGGACTAAGAATCCTCTTGAACATATTCAGCTCGTTCTTCACAAATGTCATAATATTCTCTTCAAGCAACTGAAATAAATAAAGTAAATAAGTTAAGCAAGAGAAGAAATGCTTTCTCATTAACACATTAATGAATGATTGACAAATCAACTTTACTTGAGGTAAACAAAAACAAATGTACATAACAGGACCACATACACTGAATATGGAGGCCAGGTCTGTTTGATGACTCGGGGAAGACTGACCACTGAGAATCTCTGACTCTGATCTCTCCTGTTGATTTCTGTGGACAAAACATGAGATTACATTACCTCAACCAGGGAGAGTGCACACACACACACACACACACACACACACACACACACACACACACACACACACACACACACACACACACACACACACACACACACACACACACACACACACACACACACACACACACACACACACACACACACACACACACACACACACACAGGGAGGCAATGTTGTGTTTGTTTAACATTGTTTCAGGACTATGAAAATGGAAAAAAGGATTAGCCTATGGATTATGAAAACAACAAAAATAAATGGGAAAATTGGAGAGGAGAAATGAGACAGTGTTGTTTAACTCACTGACCATGACCCATGAGTTCTTCTTACCTTTGTTCAGTAGAAAAGTCTCCCTCTCTGAAGTCTATAAACATATCCATTGACCGGTCACTCTTCATGGACACACAGCTGGGTACAGGGGAGGCTGGTCTCTCCTGCTTGATTGGACTTCAACACAACAGAGACAAACATTAAGTATTTAATCTACTTTGAGCTCAGATGGGGAAACGTTATAATAGATTCATTCCAAATGGCTATATATCCATTTCCAGAAAAGTTGGTAAATTAGATGTTATTGTTTAAAGAAACTATAAAAGTGATTGATGTGTTTTTTCACTATCTAATCATGGCATGCGATTTTTTAATGACAGACATGTGTTTGTTTAAAATCTATCACTTGATGGTTTCATTTCAGAGAGACAAATAATCATGTTTTATTGCAAAATTTTACATGTCTGCCTCACTTTCAGAGAAATAATTAGTACTGCTAGGTTTTATACAGTCAAATGTTACTGACTGGCTAGATTCAGTCTTATGTAGCAACATTTAAATTGTGTTTTTTACATTGGATAAAAGTAGTGACTCAGAGCTAGAAAATAGTATATAATACACTCCAGTTGAGGAACAATGGGAAAGTAATTCTGCTTTGGAAGATGATAAACTTGAAACCTCAAAATGTTCTTTGAATATTTTGGTACACCTACTGGAGAGCTCTTCTTTGTCTACAGGGGTGTTACTTTGGCAGATAATGTCACCCATCTAAAATAATTGTTTTTATATATATATATAATGAACTAAATGTATGGTGTTTTTGGTTTATGTCAGTTTCATTGTTTGTTATGTTATACATGGTTATTTTATGGTTGTAAGTGGTAAAATGAATTAGACAATTTAACATTTTGCAATTCTGAGTAACTACTACTTTAGTAAGGAATTACACATTATTCAGTACTACTGCAGTTGCTAAATAATTCCAATAGATGGCAGAATAAGACCACAAATGAAATTTCAGAAGATTAGTTTAGTTCTCTCCCTGGCTACACCACCACTCCCCCTCACAAGAAAACTTCTGCTGGCGCTATGTTCTGTCCCTTTCCATACTGCTAACGGAAGGGGAAAGACAGAAAAAGCATTTAATAGATTAATGTGAAGGAATATAGTGATGATTCATGTTTTTTATTATCTGTTTTAATGCTCATATTTTGAAATTATACTTCATTACTGTAACGATTATCAATAAGCCTGAACATTAATTTAGTCACCTCTGGTCGAGAAAAACGCATTTTCCTTGTACATTCATTGTCAAATTCATCAACCAGTATTGAGCTTGTACGGTCAGTGGCAGCGAGCTTTCTCGCTCAAGCGAGGGGAATGTCGAGGTAAATTTGCCGTGAGGTTTGGATGAATGCTGCAAGACGCATTCTTTTCTTTTCCGAGGTTGTGTAATCGCAATATTAGATATTAAGATTATTTTTTACAATGCATGTATACTACGGATGAGGTTTGCGCATCTGACTAGTGATTATTTGCCCAGGGTTCAACACCTGCTATAGTTTTTTTGCTCTCCCAAATGCAGCACAGACCTAATACAAGATATATAGCTAACTAAAGTAATGAGTGACCATTAGAAAGTCATGGGACATATAGTCTGTGGTTGCATGCTCTTTTATGTAAATCATATTACTGCTTGTAGCCTATAACTGATGCTTCGTGGTCTTATGCTGCCATCTAATGGACATTTAGAAATTAAAAGTTATTAACTAATGTACAGACATTGGTGAGGCAGCTGAGAAATAAAGTGTATTTTTCTTGTTAATCCCTTAGATCTCAAACTTGCCCCACATATCCCACGGCAATTGCTGGACTTTCACATAGAGGTTACTAGGTCACATCCAGTTCGAACCACATTTAAAAAATAAAACTAATGTGGCTTGTTTATCAAGTGTTCTGCCTTTGGTCCTGCCGTACATACCTACATGTACGCTACGGTCACAAGACGCAGACCTCCTAATTGTCCCTAGAATTTCTAAAATAAACACGTGGAGGCAGGGCTTTCTCCTATAGATCTCCATTATTATGGAATGGTCTGCCTACCCATGTGAGAGACGCAGACTCGGTCTCAACCTTTAAGTCTTTACTGAAGACTCATCTCTTCAGTAGGTCATATGATTGAGTGTAGTCTGGCCCAGGAGTGTGAAGGTGAACGGAAAGGCTCTGGAGCAACGAACCGCCCTTGCTGTCTCTGCCTGGCCGGTTCCCCTCTCTCCACTGGGACTCTCTGCCTCTAACCCTATTACAGGGGCTGAGTCACTGGCTTACTGGTGCTCTTTCATGCCGTCCCTAGGAGGGGTGCGTCACTTGAGTGGGTTGAGTCACTGACGTGATCTTCCTGTCTGGGTTGTCGCCCCCCCTTGGGTTGTGCCGTGGCGGAGATCTTTGTGGGCTATACTCGGCCTCGTCTCAGGATGGTAAGTTGGTGGTTGAAGGTATCCCTCTAGTGGTGTGGGGGCTGTGCTTTGGCAGAGTGGGTGGGGTTATATCCTTCCTGTTTGGCCCTGTCCGGGGGTATCATCGGATGGGGCCACAGTGTCTCCTGACCCCTCCTGTCTCAGCCTCCAGTATTTATGCTGCAGTAGTTTATGTGTCGGGGGGCTAGGGTCAGTTTGTTATATCTGGAGTACTTCTCCTGTCTTATCCGGTGTCCTGCGTGAATTTAAGTATGCTCTCTCTAATTCTCTCTTTCTCTCTTTCTTTCTCTCTCTCGGAGGACCTGAGCCCTAGGACCATGCCTCAGGACTACCTGGCATGATGACTCCTTGCTGTCCCCAGTCCACCTGGCCGTGCTGCTACTCCAGTTTCAACTGTTCTGCCTGCGGCTATGGAACCCTGACCTGTTCACTGGACGTGCTACCTGTCCCAGACCTGCTGTTTTCAACTCTCTAGAGACCGCAGGAGCGGTAGAGATACTCTTAATGATCGGCTATGAAAAGCCAACTGACATTTACTCCTGAGGTGCTGACTCGCTGCACCCTCAACAACTACTGTGATTATTATTATTTGACCATGCTGGTCATTTATGAACATTTGAACATCTTGGCCATGTTCTGTTATAATCTCCAGCCGGCACAGCCAGAAGAGGACTGGCCACCCCTCATAGCCTGGTTCCTCTCTAGGTTTCTTCCTAGGTTTTGGCCTTTCTAGGGAGTTTTTCCTAGCCACCGTGCTTCTACACCTGCATTGCTTGCTGTTTGGGGTTTTAGGCTGGATTTCTGTACAGCACTTTGAGATGTCAGCTGATGTACGAAGGGCTGTATAAATAAATTTGATTTGATTTGATTTGCAATAATAAATATAATAAAATAACAAAAAAAAGCAAAATGGTTTTGATTAACAAAATAATCAGAAATAAAATTGTATTCACTAACATAATGTTATTACAGAAATAGTTTTTAAACGTGTTCTAGGCTACCGTACCCTAGAATTAGGGTTAGGGGTTAGGGTTAAGGAAAAAATAGGTAATAAGAAGGGTTAGAGTTTCTGTATAGCACGTTGTGACATCTGCTGATTTAAAAAGGGCTTTATAAATACATTTAATTGATTGTTAGGTTTAGGGTTTTTAGGGCAAAAAACAGAATGGGTTTATAGCTATCTTGCTCTTCCCTGTGGCCTTCTGCGGGTACTACATAACTTATTCGCGACACTTGCTAGGCTCATAAACAGAGGCAACTGATTGCAGGAAGCTTGGCCCCAGTGATGTACTGGGCCGTACACACTATCCTCTGTAGCGCCTTACGGTCAGATGCCGAGCAGTTGCTATACCATGTGGTGATGCAACTTGCCAGGATGCTCTTGATGGTGCAGCTGCAGAACTGTTTGAGGTTCTGGGGACCCATGACAAATCTTTTCAGTCTCCTGAGGGGGAAAAGGTTTTGTCGTGCCCTCTTCATGACTGTCTTGGTGTGTTTGGACCATGATAGATCGTTGGTGATGTGGACACCAAGGAACATGAAACTCTTGACCCGCTCCACTACAGCCCCGTTGATGTTAATGGGGTCCTGTTCGGCCCACCTTTTCCTGTAGTCCACGATCAGCTCCTTTGTCTTGCTCACATTGAGGGAGAGGTTGTTGTCCTGGCACCACACTGCCAGTTCTCTGACCTCCTCCCTATAGGCTGTCTCATTGTTGCCGGTGATCAGGCCTACCACTGTTGTGTCGTCAGCAAACTTAATGATGGTGTTGGAGTCGTGTTTGGTCACGCAGTCTTGGGAGTACAGGAGGGGACTAAGTACACACCCTTGAGGGGCCCCAGTGTTGAGGATCAGCATGGCAGACGTGTTGTTACCTACCCTTACCACCTGGGGGCGGCCCGTCAGGAAGTCCAGGATCCAGTTGCAGAGGGAGGTGTTTAGTCCCAGGGTCCTTAGCTTAGTGATGAGCTTTGAGGGCACTATGGTGTTGAACGCTGAGCTGTATTCAATCAACAGCATTCTCACATGGGTGTTCCTTTTGTCCAGGTGGGAAAGGGCAGTGTGGAGTGAGATTGAGATTGCGTCATCTATGCAAATTGGAGTGGGTCTAGGGTATCCAGGAGAATGCTGTTGATGTGAGCGATGACCATTCTTTCAAAGCACTTCATGGCTACCGACGTTAGTGCTACGGGGCGGTAATCATTTAGGCAGGTTACCTTTGCTTCCTTGGGCACAGGGATTATGATGGTCTGCTTGAAACATGTAGTTATTACAGACCCAGTCAGGGAGAGGTTGAAATTGTCAGTGAAGACACTTGCCAGTTGGTCCGCGCATGCTTTGAGTACACGTCCTGGTAATCAATCTGGCCCTGCGGCTTTGTGAATGTTGACCTGTTTAAAGGTCTTGCTCACATGGTCTTATCACACAGTCATCCAGAACAGCTGGTGCTCTCGTGCATGCTTCAGTGTTGCTTGCCTCGAAGCAAGCATCAAAGGCATTTAGCTCATCTGGTAGGCTCGTGTCATTGGGCAGCTCGCACCTGGGTTTCCCTTTGTAATCCGTAATAGTTTTCAAGCCCTGCCACATCTGACGAGCGTCAGAGCCGGTGTAGTAGGATTTAATCTTAATTCTGTTTTGACACTTTGCTTTTTTGATGGTCCGCCTGAGGGCATAGCGGGATTACTTATAGGCGTCCGGATTATTGTCCCGCTCCTTGAAAGCGGCAGCTCTAGCCTTTAGCTCGATGCGGATGTTGCCTGTAATTCATTGCTTTTGGTTGGGATATGTATGTACAGTCACTGTGGGGAGGACATCGTCAATGTACTTATTGATGAAGCCAAAGACTGATGTGGTATACTCCTCAATGCCATTGGATGATGAATCCCGGAACATATTCCAGTCTGTGCTAGCAAAACAGTCCTGTAGTGTAGCATCCCCGTCATCTCACCACTTCCGTATTGAGCGAGTCACTGGTACTTCTTGCTTTAGTTTTTGCTTGTAAGCAGGAATCAGGAGGACAGAATTATAGTCAGATTTGCCAAATGGAGGGCGGGGGAGAGCTTTGTATGCATCTCTGTGTGTGGAGTAAAGGTGGTCTAGAGTTTCTTTTCCTCTGGTTGCACATGTGACATGCTGGTAAAAATTTGGTAAAACTCTAGAAAGTTTGCCTGCATTAAAGTACCCGGCCACTAGAAGTGTCTCTTCTAGCATTTTCTTGTTTGTTTATGGCCTTATAGAGTTGGTTGAGTGCAGTCTTAGTGCCAGCATCGGTCTGTGGTGGTAAATAGACGGCTACGTATAATATAGATGAGAACTCTCTTGGTAGATAGTGTGGTCTACAGCTTATCATAATGTACTCTACCTCAGGCGAGCCGTACCTCGAGACTTCTTTAATATTAGACATCGCACACCAGCTGTTATTGACAAAAAGACACACACCCACACCCCTCGTCTTACCAGACATTGCTTCTCTGTTCTGCCGGTACATTGAAAATCCCGCTGGCTCTATACTTTCCCTGTCGTTGTTCAGCCACGACTCGGTGAAACATGAGATATTACAGTTCTTAATGTCCCGTTTGTAGGATAATCGTAACCGTAGGTCATCCATTTTATTTTCCAATGATTGCATGTTAGCAAGTAGAATGGATGGCAGTGGGAGTTTACTCGCTTGCCTAAGTATTCTCAAAAGCCAGCCTGATCTGCGTCCTATTTTCCTCCGTCTTTTCTTCATGCAAATGACGGGGATCTGGACCTGTCCCCGGGAGAGCAGTATATCTTTATAGGGATAGGGGGCAGCATTTTCACTTTTGGATGAATTGGTGCCCAAATTGAACGGCCTCCTACTCTGTCCCAGATGATAATATATGCATATTATTATTACTATTGGATAGAAAACACTCTGACATTTCTAAAACTGTTTGAATTATGTCTGTGAGTATAACAGAACTCATATGGCAGGCAAACTTCAAAACAGGAAGTGAGAATTCTGAAAATGGTCGATGTGAAAGTCATCGCCTATTCAATTCCCTGTAATTTATGGATCTGTTTGCACTTCATACGCCTTCCACTAGATGTCAACAGTCAGTAGAACGTGGAAGGAAGCCTCTAGTGTGATGTGGAGCCGGATGGGAGCTATTTGAGTCACTGGTCTGGCAGATTGCCAGTTCCTGGTCATGTGCGCTAGTCATGGAATGGCAATGTGTGCCATTACTTATACAGACATGAAGAAATGCTCCGGTTGGGACGTTATTGGATATAAATGATAACAACATCCTGAAGATTGATTCTCTACTAAGTTTGACCAGTTTATTCGACTTGTAATATAACTTTTTGAAGTTTTCGTCCGACGTTTGCCTTCACTTGCGCCAGTGTTTGGACACGCGTACTACACATGCTAGCTAAAGTTGCTAATTTGACAAAAGTAATGGACATTATCGAACAAAAAAAACTATTTATTGTGGAAATAGGATTCCTGGCATTGCATTCTGATGAAGATAATCAAAGGTAAGGGAATATTTATGATGTAATTTCGTATTTCTGTTGACTCCAACATGGCGGAGAAATGTTATTTATATTTGAGCGCCGTCTCAGATTATTGCATGGTGTGCTTTTTACTAAAGTTTTTTAAAAATCTGACACAGCGGTTGCATTAAGAACCAGTGTATCTTTAATTATATGTAAAACATGTATCTTTCATCAAAGTTTATGATGAGTATTTCTGTTATATGTGGCTCTCTGTAATTACTCCAGATATTTTGGAGGCATTTCTGAACATGGCGCCAATGTAAACCGAGATCTGTGGATATAAATATGCACATTATCGAACAAAACATAAATGTATTGTGTAACATGATGTCCTATGAGTGTCATCTGATGAAGATTATCAAAGGTTAGTGATTCATTTTATCTCTATTTCTGCTTTTGTTACTACTATCTTTGGCTGGGAAAAATGGCTGTGTGTTTTTTGGATTTGGTGGTGATCTAACATAAATATATGTTGTGTTTTCGCTGTAAAACATTTTAAAAATCGTACACGATGGGTAGATTAACAAGATGTTTATCTTTCATTTGCTGTATTGGACTTGTTAATGTGTGAAAGTTAAATATTTCAACAAAAAAAAAAACTTTTCCCGCGTTGCCTTTTCAGCGGAATGTTGGGGGGGGGGTTCCGCTAGCGGAACGTGTGTCCTAGAAAGGATATTCTTCTCGTCGGATTCATTAAAGGAAAAAGCTTCTCGCAGTTCGTGGTGAGTAATGCACTTTTGTACATTGCGCAGGTCCGTACAATTGACCTTTTTTTAGCGCCCAAAAAACCTAATACTTCCAGGTCAACTGTAATATGAATACCATTGTAAAGCACAATTTCTCCTCTTTTCAGCAAAATCAATGACGAGCCATTTATGCTGCCCGTCTCTGCATGATTGAAGAAGGCAATGAGCTCCGTCAGGTCTTTTAAAAAATGTACAGTTGGGAAACGAAACGTACTGCGTGATAGTGAAAGGGGGAGTTAAGCCGTGTGGGGAGACGGCTTTTTTCTCCCGATCTGTCCAACTTATCACCTTAAAAATGTAAATAAAACACCATAAAGAGTTTATATAATGTTTCATTACATACCTATTTGAAGGTTATTGTCGAATTTGAATCGGGTTTTTAGGGCGGCGCTAAAGTTATCTTCAGAAGTTAACAGCGGCTGTCGCAGATTTTGAGAGTCAGTGATGACGCAAAAATGAATGCATTTAGTTGTACAATTGACTAGGTATCCCCCCTGTCCCTGTCCCTGTCCCTGTCCCTGTCCCTGTCCCTGGCCCTGGCCCTTTTTTTTTTAATATTTGTATTATTATTATTTTTTAATTACATTTTATCCCCTTTTCTCCCCAATTTTCGTGGTATCCAATCGCTAGTAATTACAATCTTGTCTCATCGCTACAACTCGGGAGAGACGAAGGTCGAAAGCCACGCGTCCTCCGAAGCACAACCCAACCAAGCCGCACTGCTTCTTAACACAGCGCGCCTCCAACTCGGAAGCCAGCCGCACCAATGTGTCGGAGGAAACACCGTGCACCTGGCCCCCTTGGTTAGCGAGCACTGCGCCCGGCCCGCCACAGGAGTCGCTGGAGCGCGATGAGACAAGGATATCCCTACCGGCCAAACCCTCCCTAACCCGGACGACGCTAGCCCAATTGTGCGTCGCCCCACGGACCTCCCGGTCGCGGCCGGCTGCGACAGAGCCTGGGCGCGAACCCAGAGACTCTGGTGGCGCAGCTAGCACTGCGATGCAGTGCCCTAGACCACTGCGCCACCCGGGAGGCCCCACACCCCAGATTTTGATGCCAACACAGTCGCTACAGTCCCATTAGTTTCCATTGCAGCCTCGTTTGAATTTGCGGTTACACAAATTTGTACGGAATGGGGTTAGTCAACAATAGCTTACCTAGCTGTACCGACTAACTTGGCTAGCTAGCAGGTCGTTCGTCTGTCACTCGTCTCGAGGATGATGACAAATCCGGTGAACCACAAAATTAAACAAGGATAGCGAGTGAAAAGGATCTGGCTACACTCATACTGTCCCTGACCATTAAGCAAAAAGCAAATTGAACAATAAACTTTGGTGTCTCAACACTGTAACGAACTCCATTATTCCCCAAGTTCACCTCAGCCCACTCTGTGTGTAACTGGACAATATCCTTGGCGCCACACCGTATGGGGATGCGGACAGTTCTGTATGGGGATGCGGACAGTTCTGTGTGGGGATGCGGACAGTTCTGTGTGGGGATGCGGACAGTTCTGTGTGGGGACGCGGACAGTTCTGTGTGGGGACGCGGACAGTTCTGTGTGGGGACGCGGACAGTTCTGTATGGGGACGCGGACAGTTCTGTATGGGGACGCGGACAGTTCTGTATGGGGATGCGGACAGTTCTGTATGGGGACGCGGACAGTTCTGTATGGGGACGCGGACAGTTCTGTATGGGGACGCGGGCAGTTCTGTATGGGGACGCGGACAGTTCTGTATGGGGACGCGGACAGTTCTGTATGGGGACGCGGACAGTTCTGTATGGGGACGCGGACAGTTCTGTATGGGGACGCGGACAGTTCTGTATGGGGACGCGGACAGTTCTGTGTGGGGACGCGGACAGTTCTGTATGGGGATAAGGACAGTTCTGTATGTGGATAAGGACAGTTCTGTATGGGGACGGGGACAGTTCTGTATGGGGACGCGGACAGTTCTGTATGGGGACGGGGACAGTTCTGTATTGGGACGCGGACAGTTCTGTATGGGGATGCGGACAGTTCTGTATGTGGATAAGGACAGTTCTGTATGGGGATAAGGACAGTTCTGTATGTGGACGCGGACAGTTCTGTATGTGGACGCGGACAGTTCTGTATGGGGACGCGGACAGTTCTGTATGGGGACGCGGACAGTTCTGTATGGGGACGCGGACAGTTCTGTATGGGAACGCGGACAGTTCTGTATGGGGACGCGGACAGTTCTGTATGGGGACGCGGACAGTTCTGTATGGGGACGCGGACAGTTCTGTATGGGGACGCGAACAGTTCTGTATGGGGACGCGGACAGTTCTGTATGGGGACGCGGACAGTTCTGTATGGGGACGCGGACAGTTCTGTATGGGGACGCGGACAGTTCTGTATGGGGACGCGGACAGTTCTGTATGGGGATGCGGACAGTTCCAGAACGCGGACATGAGCAGTGCCACACTGAGTTACATTAGTAATATATATATATATTTATTATTTTTTATTATCTAAACCTAAATTATTTTGAGATCTTGGCCCATGTCCACTAAGCGTCTCAGAGTAGAAAATTGGCTGTATAGGTGCTGAGAATAAATACAATTTACACTTATGGGTATAAATTAAAGATATGCATGAAGCCTCTAGTCCCACCTAGTTGGTAGATATTTAGGACACCTGGTGAGCTGTCCTAAGTAGTTAAGAGTTAACAGCAGGTGTCTTGATAATACTATAGAATAATGCAGCGAGTCAGTGGTTCCTGCGCCACATGTAATTGCTTTGGAGTAGTTAAAAATAATGTTTTTATATTTCTATATGATCAATCCATAAATTATATAGACCTACATGCAACAGTATGTCTTGTGCCTTTGACAATGATTTATGTATAATAATTATGTATAATAAGTATTGGGGATTTAATACCCTAGTTAACCCCACAACATGCTCTCCATCCAGGGGAGCTGCACTGGGGTTGAACCTGAGGTCGTCTCGACTGTATGTGTGAGGTCTGCTGTTTGGGGGGTTGAGAACGGAGCAGAACACACGTTGCTGTTGTTTGCTGTAACTAACGGATAAAGTTGTACTGTATTTCATTGTAATATATTGTATTGTATTGTCAGCCAGAGTTGACGTGGGCCATCGTTCAAACAAAGAGATGCCTCCCTGGCCACCAGTGTGTTTGCATATAATGAATATCAATTATATTAGGCAATAAATATGAGTAGGCAAAATGATTGTGTCATGCAAAAATTATATAGATGTGTGTGTATGTTGGCAAAGATGTGTGTGTGTGTGTGTGTGTGTGTGTGTGTGTGTGTGTGTGTGTGTGTGTGTGTGTGTGTGTGTGTGTGTGTGTGTGTGTGTGTGTGTGTGTGTGTGTGTGTGTGTGTGCTGGTGAGACAACCACATATCACAGTCAAATATACAGGATACAAACATTTCATTCCAGCTATATAGCATTTTGCAAAACAAAAATTCCTACACAAATCTATTAATTAAATTCTTAGAACAACAGTATTTTACAGACACATGAAGGTTCTCATAAGAAATAATTTCTGATGAAAAATGACAAATGTGAAATATAACGTTTTAGAAATAAACTCTTTATAAGTTATTAAACAACATTGTCATCTCACCTCTTAGCCTTTGTGTCATATTCCCCAGAGAGACCCATTTTAGAGGCAGGGACCCCCTCTTCTTTCTCCCCAGAGAGACTCATTTTAGAGGCAGGGACCCTCTCCTCTCTCTCCCCAGAGAGATTCATTTTAGAGGCAAGGACCCCCTCTTCTTTCTCCCCAGAGAGACTAATTTCTGAGCGCTGACCCCTAAACAGAGATCCAGAATGTTGGTTATGGTTAACACAGTGACAACTCATTAATGAAGTTAAATTGTTCTATTTTATTCATTATCTCTTAGAAATAAAACATTTACTAACAGACACATCCAAACAGTCAGGTGATTTAATGCATCACATGAACATGTAGTCGTGACTGATAGGTTTCACCTCGTCTCCATGTAGTGGAACTATTGATAATAATATCTCACTTTCTCTTTTAATCATTTCACTCATTCCAGTGTGTTGCTTTGTTCAACAGGAATGCAATTATTATGCTATTACTAAATTTAATTCATAATAACAATGCTAAGAAAAGTATGTTCAGTGGTTTCATACCAAATTACACAAGAAGCAGGAAATCATTGTAATTTTGAAAACAACAAATGTTCTGATATTCTGTCAGATGATTTAGAACTATGATACATTAACATTTTTACAAATTTTAAAATAACCACGATATACGAATCCTGTAATAGGAGATGTTTTTACATTTGACTTGCTTACGCCCAGTTAGAGCCATTTTGTATGATTGAACTGTCACGTACCTGTCCCAGGTGAAATGGACTGTTAGATCTGAGTGTTTTACTGTCATTCTCTATACTAAGACAACATCATACATTTAATGTCCCTACACACTTTACAATAATCCCTGGGAAGATTCTTACCTTGTAGCCTGAATTCACAACCAGAACATGTCAAGTCATTGAGATATTTTCCGTTGTGCTGAGAGAGCACCTTCCTGATGACAAGTGGCTCTGTATCTATGTTCTAGGTACAGTTGATCTTTGGATGCAATAATATCTGGTCAAAGTCTAGTGACACAACACCATAGTATATCATAAACATAACAGTAGTTTAACCTTTGGCCAGTAAAGGCCATGGCATACTATAATATGTAGAATCATTATGATGGATCCAGGTTCATACTATAACATGTAGAATCATTATGATGATCCAGGTTCATACTATAAAATGTAGAATTATTATGATGGATCCAGGTTCATACTATAACATGTAGAATCATTATGATGATCCAGGTTCATACTATAACATGTAGATTCATTATGATGGATCCAGTTTCATACATGTAGAATCATTATGATGGATCCAGGTTCATACTATAACATGTAGATTCATTATGATGATCCAGGTTCATACTATAACATGTAGATTCATTATGATGATCCAGGTTCATACTATAACATGTAGAATTATTATGATGATCCAGGTTCATACTATAACATGTAGAATCATTATGATGGATCCAGTTTCATACTATAACATGTAGAATCATTATGATGGATCCAGGTTCATACTATAACATGTAGAATCATTATGATGATCCAGGTTCATACTATAACATGTAGAATTATTATGATGGATCCAGGTTCATACTATAACATGTAGAATCATTATGATGATCCAGGTTCATACTATAACATGTAGATTCATTATGATGGATCCAGTTTCATACATGTAGAATCATTATGATGGATCCAGGTTCATACTATAACATGTAGATTCATTATGATGGATCCAGTTTCATACATGTAGAATCATTATGATGGATCCAGGTTCATAATATAACATGTAGAATCATTATGATGATCAAGGTTCATACTATAACATGTAGAATTATTATGATGGATCCAGGTTCATACTATAACATGTAGAATCATTATGATGATCCAGGTTCATACTATAACATGTAGATTCATTATGATGGATCCAGTTTCATACATGTAGAATCATTATGATGGATCCAGGTTCATAATATAACATGTAGAATCATTATGATGATCAAGGTTCATACTATAACATGTAGAATTATTATGATGGATCCAGGTTCATACTATAACATGTAGAATCATTATGATGATCCAGGTTCATACTATAACATGTAGATTCATTATGATGATCCAGGTTCATACTATAACATGTAGAATTATTATGATGATCCAGGTTCATACTATAACATGTAGAATCATTATGATGGATCCAGTTTCATACTATAACATGTAGAATCATTATGATGGATCCAGGTTCATACTATAACATGTAGATTCATTATGATGATCCAGGTTCATACTATAACATGTAGAATCATTATGATGATCCAGGTTCATACTATAACATGTAGAATCATTATGATGGATCCAGGTTCATACTATAACATGTAGAATCATTATGATGGATCCAGTTTCATACTATAACATGTAGAATCATTATGATGGATCCAGGTTCATACTATAACATGTAGAATCATTATGATGGATCCAGGTTCATACTATAACATGTAGAATCATTATGATGATCCAGGTTCATACTATAACATGTAGAATCATTATGATGGATCCAGGTTCATACTATAACATGTAGAATCATTATGATGGATCCAGGTTCATACTATAAATGTAGAATCATTATGATGGATCCAGGTTCATACTATAACATGTAGAATCATTATGATGGATCCAGGTTCATACTATAACATGTAGAATCATTATGATGATCCAGGTTCATACTATAACATGTAGAATCATTATGATGATCCAGGTTCATACTATAACATGTAGAATCATTATGATGATCCAGGTTCATACTATAACATGTAGAATCATTATGATGGATCCAGGTTCATACTATAACATGTAGAATCATTATGATGATCCAGGTTCATACTATAACATGTAGAATCATTATGATGATCCAGGTTCATACTATAACATGTAGAATCATTATGATGATCCAGGTTCATACTATAACATGTAGAATCATTATGATGATCCAGGTTCATACTATAACATGTAGAATCATTATGATGGATCCAATTTCAACATATCTCTAACTTTGAAGTATACAATGGGGTCCCACATTATTGACACCCTTGATAAAGATCAGCACAACTGACTGTATAGAATAAATAATTCAAATAGTGAGCTCCACTACTGGTCAGAAGTTTTAGAACTCATTCAAGGGTTTTAATTTTTTTGTACTATTTTCTACATTGTAGAATAATAGTGAAAACATCAAAACCATGAAATAACACATATGGAATCACGTAGTAAACAAAAAAACTGTTAAACAAATCAACATATATTTGATATTCTTCAAATAGCCACCCTTTGCCTTGATGACAGCTTTGCACACTCTTGGCATTCTCTCAACCACCTTCATGAGGTAGTCACCTGGAGGGCATTTCAATTAACAGGTGTGCCTTCCTACTGTAATAGTTAATTTGTGGAATTTCTTTCCTTCTTAATGTGTTTGAGCCAATCAGTTGTGTTGTGACAAGATAGGGGGGTGTGCAGAAGAAGCCATATTTGGTAACAGACCAAGTCCATATTATGGCGAGAACAGCTCAAATAAGCAAAGAGAAAAGACAGTCCATCATTACTTTAAGACATGACGGCCAGTCAATACGGAAAATGTCAAGAACTTTGAAAGCTTATTAAAGTGCTTTTGCAAAAACATTCAAGCGCTATGATGAAACTGGCTCTCATGAGGACAGCCACAGGAATGGAAGATCCAGAGTTACCTCTGCTGCAGAGGATAAATTCATTAGAGTTACCAGCCTCAGAAATTGCAGCCCAAATAAATGCTTCACAGAGTTCAAGTAACAGACACATCTCAACATCAACTGTTCAGAGGAGACTGTGTGAATCAGGCCTTCATGGTCGAATTGCTGCAAAGAAACCACTACTAAAGGACAACAATAATAAGAAGAGACTTGCTTGGGCCAAGTAACACTAGCAATGGACATTCAACCGGTGGAAAGTTGTCCTTTGGTCTGGAGTCCAAATTTGAGATTTTTGGTTCCAACCGCCGTGTCTTTATGCCCAGAGGTTTTCTCCTCATGTATATTTCCCACCGTAAAACATGGAGGAGGTGTTATGGTGTGGGGGATGCTTTGCTGGTAACACTGTCTGTGATTTATTTAGAATTCAAGGCATACTTAACCAAAATGGCTCCCACAGCATTCTGCAGCGATACGCCATCCCTTCTAGTTTGGGCTTAGTGGGACTATAATTTGTTTTTCAAGAGGCCTGTACCTTACCTGCCCTAAACTCTCTCCTGGCCCCTTACACTAAGTCTGAATTTGTGATGCTAGGATTCTTTTTACTGTTGTTTTATTTCTTTACTTAACTACACACACACACACACACAGACAACATTTTTTACCCACTATTGGTTAGAGCCTGTAAGTAAGCATTTCACTGTAAGGTCTACACCTGTTGTATTCGGCGCACGTGACAAATAAACTTTGATTTGATTTGATTACATATCTTACACTACTCATATCACATGTATATACTGTATTTTATACCATCTACTGCACCTTGCCTATGCCGCTCGGCCATCGCTCATCCATATACTTATATGTACATATTCTCATTCACCCCTTTAGATTTGTGTGTATAAGGTAGTTTTTGGGGAATTGTTAGATTACTTGTTAGATATTACTGCATTGTCAGATCTAGAAGCATAAGCATTTCGCTAAACTCACATTAAACATCTGCTAACCATGTGTATGTGACCATTAACATCTGCTGACCATGTGTATTTGACCATTAACCATCTGCTGACCATGTGTATGTGACCATTAACATCTGCTGACCATGTGTATGTGACCATTAACCATCTGCTGACCATGTGTATGTGACCATTAACATCTGCTGACCATGTGTATTTGACCATTAACCATCTGCTGACCATGTGTATGTGACCATTAACCATCTGCTGACCATGTGTATGTGACCATTAACATCTGCTGACCATGTGTATGTGACCATTAACATCTGCTGACCATGTGTATGTGACCATTAACATCTGCTGACCATGTGTATGTGACCATTAACATCTGCTGACCATGTGTATGTGACCATTAAACATCTGCTGACCATGTGTATGTGACCATTAACATCTGCTGACCATGTGTATGTGACCATTAACATCTGCTGACCATGTGTATGTGACCATTAACATCTGCTGACCATGTGTATGTGACCATTAACATCTGCTGACCATGTGTATGTGACCATTAACATCTGCTGACCATGTGTATGTGACCATTAACATCTGCTGACCATGTGTATGTGACCATTAACATCTGCTGACCATGTGTATGTGACCATTAACATCTGCTGACCATGTGTATGTGACCATTAACATCTGCTGACCATGTGTATGTGACCATTAAACATCTGCTGACCATGTGTATGTGACCATTAACATCTGCTGACCATGTGTATGTGACCATTAAACATCTGCTGACCATGTGTATGTGACCATTAAACATCTGCTGACCATGTGTATGTGACCATTAAACATCTGCTGACCATGTGTATGTGACCATTAACATCTGCTGACCATGTGTATGTGACCATTAACATCTGCTGACCATGTGTATGTGACCATTAACATCTGCTGACCATGTGTATGTGACCATTAAACATCTGCTGACCATGTGTATGTGACCATTAAACATCTGCTGACCATGTGTATGTGACCATTAAACATCTGCTGACCATGTGTATGTGACCATTAACATCTGCTGACCATGTGTATGTGACCATTAACATCTGCTGACCATGTGTATGTGACCATTAACATCTGCTGACCATGTGTATGTGACCATTAACATCTGCTGACCATGTGTATGTGACCATTAACATCTGCTGACCATGTGTATGTGACCATTAACATCTGCTGACCATGTGTATGTGACCATTAACATCTGCTGACCATGTGTATGTGACCATTAACATCTGCTGACCATGTGTATGTGACCATTAACATCTGCTGACCATGTGTATGTGACCATTAACATCTGCTGACCATGTGTATGTGACCATTAACATCTGCTGACCATGTGTATGTGACCATTAACATCTGCTGACCATGTGTATGTGACCATTAACATCTGCTGACCATGTGTATGTGACCATTAACATCTGCTGACCATGTGTATGTGACCATTAACATCTGCTGACCATGTGTATGTGACCATTAACATCTGCTGACCATGTGTATGTGACCATTAACATCTGCTGACCATGTGTATGTGACCATTAAACATCTGCTGACCATGTGTATGTGACCATTAACATCTGCTGACCATGTGTATGTGACCATTAACATCTGCTGACCATGTGTATGTGACCATTAAACATCTGCTGACCATGTGTATGTGACCATTAACATCTGCTGACCATGTGTATGTGACCATTAACATCTGCTGACCATGTGTATGTGACCATTAACATCTGCTGACCATGTGTATGTGACCATTAACATCTGCTGACCATGTGTATGTGACCATTAACATCTGCTGACCATGTGTATGTGACCATTAACATCTGCTGACCATGTGTATGTGACCATTAACATCTGCTGACCATGTGTATGTGACCATTAACATCTGCTGACCATGTGTATGTGACCATTAAACATCTGCTGACCATGTGTATGTGACCATTAAACATCTGCTGACCATGTGTATGTGACCATTAACATCTGCTGACCATGTGTATGTGACCATTAACATCTGCTGACCATGTGTATGTGACCATTAACATCTGCTGACCATGTGTATGTGACCATTAACATCTGCTGACCATGTGTATGTGACCATTAACATCTGCTGACCATGTGTATGTGACCATTAACATCTGCTGACCATGTGTATGTGACCATTAACATCTGCTAACCATGTGTATGTGACCATTAACATCTGCTAACCATGTGTATGTGACCATTAACATCTGCTAACCATGTGTATGTGACCATTAACATCTGCTAACCATGTGTATGTGACCATTAACATCTGCTAACCATGTGTATGTGACCATTAACATCTGCTAACCATGTGTATGTGACCATTAACATCTGCTAACCATGTGTATGTGACCATTAACATCTGCTAACCATGTGTATGTGACCATTAACATCTGCTAACCATGTGTATGTGACCAAAATGTTTTTATTTGATGTCTGCCCAATGTGTTACTGCCTAATGACTCTTCACTGAATTTAACATACAGATAGAGAAGGATTTGGCTTGCCGGCCTAAGAGCAGCCAAGAGAATGGTTACCCTAAGATGGCAAGCCCCACACACTCTTCCATCATCAATGGATTCATTTATTAATGGATATAACTGATTTAAAATGTCAAAATCTCAACTGCATGGTGCAAAATCAGAGAATATTAACATATGGACGACAACACTTGGCAGTATAAATCATGACTTTAATATATGCACATAAGTAAGAAGGTCCTGTGGGTGGGATGGAGAACGGGAAGGGGGGATAAATGATATGCACATAAGTAAGAAGGTCCTGTGGGTGGGATGGAGAACGGGAAGGGGGGATAAATGATATGCACATAAGTAAGAAGGTCCTGTGGGTGGGATGGAGAACGGGAAGGGGGGATAAATGATATGCACATAAGTAAGAAGGTCCTGTGGGTGGGATGGAGAACGGGAAGGGGGGATAAATGATATGCACATAAGTAAGAAGGTCCTGTGGGTGGGATGGAGAACGGGAAGGGGGGATAAATGATATGCACATAAGTAAGAAGGTCCTGTGGGTGGGATGGAGAACGGGAAGGGGGGATAAATGATATGCACATAAGTAAGAAGGTCCTGTGGGTGGGATGGAGAACGGGAAGGGGGGATACATGATATGCACATAAGTAAGAAGGTCCTGTGGGTGGGATGGAGAACGGGAAGGGGGGATAAATGATATGCACATAAGTAAGAAGGTCCTGTGGGTGGGATGGAGAACGGGAAGGGGGGATAAATGATATGCACATAAGTAAGAAGGTCCTGTGGGTGGGATGGAGAACGGGAAGGGGGGATACATGATATGCACATAAGTAAGAAGGTCCTGTGGGTGGGATGGAGAACGGGAAGGGGGGATAAATGATATGCACATAAGTAAGAAGGTCCTGTGGGTGGGATGGAGAACGGGAAGGGGGGATAAATGATATGCACATAAGTAAGAAGGTCCTGTGGGTGGGATGGAGAACGGGAAGGGGGGATAAATGATATGCACATAAGTAAGAAGGTCCTGTGGGTGGGATGGAGAACGGGAAGGGGGGATAAATGATATGCACATAAGTAAGAAGGTCCTGTGGGTGGGATGGAGAACGGGAAGGGGGGATACATGATATGCACATAAGTAAGAAGGTCCTGTGGGTGGGATGGAGAACGGGAAGGGGGGATAAATGATATGCACATAAGTAAGAAGGTCCTGTGGGTGGGATGGAGAACGGGAAGGGGGGATAAATGATATGCACATAAGTAAGAAGGTCCTGTGGGTGGGATGGAGAACGGGAAGGGGGGATACATGATATGCACATAAGTAAGAAGGTCCTGTGGGTGGGATGGAGAACGGGAAGGGGGGATACATGATATGCACATAAGTAAGAAGGTCCTGTGGGTGGGATGGAGAACGGGAAGGGGGGATAAATGATATGCACATAAGTAAGAAGGTCCTGTGGGTGGGATGGAGAACGGGAAGGGGGGATACATGATATGCACATAAGTAAGAAGGTCCTGTGGGTGGGATGGAGAACGGGAAGGGGGGATACATGATATGCACATAAGTAAGAAGGTCCTGTGGGTGGGATGGAGAACGGGAAGGGGGGATAAATGATATGCACATAAGTAAGAAGGTCCTGTGGGTGGGATGGAGAACGGGAAGGGGGGATACATGATATGCACATAAGTAAGAAGGTCCTGTTGGTGGGATGGAGAACGGGAAGGGGGGATAAATGATATGCACATAAGTAAGAAGGTCCTGTGGGTGGGATGGAGAACGGGAAGGGGGGATAAATGATATGCACATAAGTAAGAAGGTCCTGTGGGTGGGATGGAGAACGGGAAGGGGGGATAAATGATATGCACATAAGTAAGAAGGTCCTGTGGGTGGGATGGAGAACGGGAAGGGGGGATAAATGATATGCACATAAGTAAGAAGGTCCTGTGGGTGGGATGGAGAACGGGAAGGGGGGATACATGATATGCACATAAGTAAGAAGGTCCTGTGGGTGGGATGGAGAACGGGAAGGGGGGATAAATGATATGCACATAAGTAAGAAGGTCCTGTGGGTGGGATGGAGAACGGGAAGGGGGGATAAATGATATGCACATAAGTAAGAAGGTCCTGTGGGTGGGATGGAGAACGGGAAGGGGGGATACATGATATGCACATAAGTAAGAAGGTCCTGTGGGTGGGATGGAGAACGGGAAGGGGGGATACATGATATGCACATAAGTAAGAAGGTCCTGTGGGTGGGATGGAGAACGGGAAGGGGGGATAAATGATATGCACATAAGTAAGAAGGTCCTGTGGGTGGGATGGAGAACGGGAAGGGGGGATACATGATATGCACATAAGTAAGAAGGTCCTGTGGGTGGGATGGAGAACGGGAAGGGGGGATAAATGATATGCACATAAGTAAGAAGGTCCTGTGGGTGGGATGGAGAACGGGAAGGGGGGATAAATGATATGCACATAAGTAAGAAGGTCCTGTGGGTGGGATGGAGAACGGGAAGGGGGGATACATGATATGCACATAAGTAAGAAGGTCCTGTGGGTGGGATGGAGAACGGGAAGGGGGGAGAAGGTCCTGTGGGTGGGATGGAGAACGGGAAGGGGGGAGAAGGTCCTGTGGGTGGGATGGAGAACGGGAAGGGGGGAGAAGGTCCTGTGGGTGGGATGGAGAACGGGAAGGGGGGAGAAGGTCCTGTGGGTGGGATGGAGAACGGGAAGGGGGGAGAAGGTCCTGTGGGTGGGATGGAGAACGGGAAGGGGGGAGAAGGTCCTGTGGGTGGGATGGAGAACGGGAAGGGGGGAGAAGGTCCTGTGGGTGGGATGGAGAACGGGGAGGGGGGGAGAAGGTCCTGTGGGTGGGATGGAGAACGGGAAGGGGGGAGAAGGTCCTGTGGGTGGGATGGAGAACGGGAAGGGGGGAGAAGGTCCTGTGGGTGGGATGGAGAACGGGAAGGGGGGAGAAGGTCCTGTGGGTGGGATGGAGAACGGGAAGGGGGGAGAAGGTCCTGTGGGTGGGATGGAGAACGGGAAGGGGGGAGAAGGTCCTGTGGGTGGGATGGAGAACGGGAAGGGGGGAGAAGGTCCTGTGGGTGGGATGGAGAACGGGAAGGGGGGAGAAGGTCCTGTGGGTGGGATGGAGAACGGGAAGGGGGGAGAAGGTCCTGTGGGTGGGATGGAGAACGGGAAGGGGGGAGAAGGTCCTGTGGGTGGGATGGAGAACGGGAAGGGGGGAGAAGGTCCTGTGGGTGGGATGGAGAACGGGAAGGGGGGAGAAGGTCCTGTGGGTGGGATGGAGAACGGGAAGGGGGGAGAAGGTCCTGTGGGTGGGATGGAGAACGGGAAGGGGGGAGAAGGTCCTGTGGGTGGGATGGAGAACGGGAAGGGGGGAGAAGGTCCTGTGGGTGGGATGGAGAACGGGAAGGGGGGAGAAGGTCCTGTGGGTGGGATGGAGAACGGGAAGGGGGGAGAAGGTCCTGTGGGTGGGATGGAGAACGGGAAGGGGGGAGAAGGTCCTGTGGGTGGGATGGAGAACGGGAAGGGGGGAGAAGGTCCTGTGGGTGGGATGGAGAACGGGAAGGGGGGAGAAGGTCCTGTGGGTGGGATGGAGAACGGGAAGGGGGGAGAAGGTCCTGTGGGTGGGATGGAGAACGGGAAGGGGGGAGAAGGTCCTGTGGGTGGGATGGAGAACGGGAAGGGGGGAGAAGGTCCTGTGGGTGGGATGGAGAACGGGAAGGGGGGAGAAGGTCCTGTGGGTGGGATGGAGAACGGGAAGGGGGGAGAAGGTCCTGTGGGTGGGATGGAGAACGGGAAGGGGGGAGAAGGTCCTGTGGGTGGGATGGAGAACGGGAAGGGGGGAGAAGGTCCTGTGGGTGGGATGGAGAACGGGAAGGGGGGAGAAGGTCCTGTGGGTGGGATGGAGAACGGGAAGGGGGGAGAAGGTCCTGTGGGTGGGATGGAGAACGGGAAGGGGGGAGAAGGTCCTGTGGGTGGGATGGAGAACGGGAAGGGGGGAGAAGGTCCTGTGGGTGGGATGGAAAACGGGAAGGGGGGAGAAGGTCCTGTGGGTGGGATGGAGAACGGGAAGGGGGGAGAAGGTCCTGTGGGTGGGATGGAGAACGGGAAGGGGGGAGAAGGTCCTGTGGGTGGGATGGAGAACGGGAAGGGGGGAGAAGGTCCTGTGGGTGGGATGGAGAACGGGAAGGGGGGAGAAGGTCCTGTGGGTGGGATGGAGAACGGGAAGGGGGGAGAAGGTCCTGTGGGTGGGATGGAGAACGGGAAGGGGGGAGAAGGTCCTGTGGGTGGGATGGAGAACGGGAAGGGGGGAGAAGGTCCTGTGGGTGGGATGGAGAACGGGAAGGGGGGAGAAGGTCCTGTGGGTGGGATGGAGAACGGGAAGGGGGGAGAAGGTCCTGTGGGTGGGATGGAGAACGGGAAGGGGGGAGAAGGTCCTGTGGGTGGGATGGAGAACGGGAAGGGGGGAGAAGGTCCTGTGGGTGGGATGGAGAACGGGAAGGGGGGAGAAGGTCCTGTGGGTGGGATGGAGAACGGGAAGGGGGGAGAAGGTCCTGTGGGTGGGATGGAGAACGGGAAGGGGGGAGAAGGTCCTGTGGGTGGGATGGAGAACGGGAAGGGGGGAGAAGGTCCTGTGGGTGGGATGGAGAACGGGAAGGGGGGAGAAGGTCCTGTGGGTGGGATGGAGAACGGGAAGGGGGGAGAAGGTCCTGTGGGTGGGATGGAGAACGGGAAGGGGGGAGAAGGTCCTGTGGGTGGGATGGAGAACGGGAAGGGGGGAGAAGGTCCTGTGGGTGGGATGGAGAACGGGAAGGGGGGAGAAGGTCCTGTGGGTGGGATGGAGAACGGGAAGGGGGGAGAAGGTCCTGTGGGTGGGATGGAGAACGGGAAGGGGGGAGAAGGTCCTGTGGGTGGGATGGAGAACGGGAAGGGGGGAGAAGGTCCTGTGGGTGGGATGGAGAACGGGAAGGGGGGAGAAGGTCCTGTGGGTGGGATGGAGAACGGGAAGGGGGGAGAAGGTCCTGTGGGTGGGATGGAGAACGGGAAGGGGGGAGAAGGTCCTGTGGGTGGGATGGAGAACGGGAAGGGGGGAGAAGGTCCTGTGGGTGGGATGGAGAACGGGAAGGGGGGAGAAGGTCCTGTGGGTGGGATGGAGAACGGGAAGGGGGGAGAAGGTCCTGTGGGTGGGATGGAGAACGGGAAGGGGGGAGAAGGTCCTGTGGGTGGGATGGAGAACGGGAAGGGGGGAGAAGGTCCTGTGGGTGGGATGGAGAACGGGAAGGGGGGAGAAGGTCCTGTGGGTGGGATGGAGAACGGGAAGGGGGGAGAAGGTCCTGTGGGTGGGATGGAGAACGGGAAGGGGGGAGAAGGTCCTGTGGGTGGGATGGAGAACGGGAAGGGGGGAGAAGGTCCTGTGGGTGGGATGGAGAACGGGAAGGGGGGAGAAGGTCCTGTGGGTGGGATGGAGAACGGGAAGGGGGGAGAAGGTCCTGTGGGTGGGATGGAGAACGGGAAGGGGGGAGAAGGTCCTGTGGGTGGGATGGAGAACGGGAAGGGGGAGAAGGTCCTGTGGGTGGGATGGAGAACGGGAAGGGGGGAGAAGGTCCTGTGGGTGGGATGGAGAACGGGAAGGGGGGAGAAGGTCCTGTGGGTGGGATGGAGAACGGGAAGGGGGGAGAAGGTCCTGTGGGTGGGATGGAGAACGGGAAGGGGGGATAAATGTGTATTTGCGTAATGCAGGTTGTTTGTCTTGTCAATCCCCAAAATATAAAAACTTGATCACAAACAACATAAACATTCTACAGACAACAATATTTACAAACACCAAGAAGCCCAATAACAACAAGATCAGTGATTTCTAAATTAAACCAGTTTTTACAACACAGTGTGGTGATTCATTCTATTAATGACTCTAGTTAACAACGTCTGTCAACTTCAATGGTGTTTATTGATGAATATTTATAATCAGTCATGTTACCCAGTAAGAAACCAAAAATTATCGCTTAAACAGAAGAGGGAAATAACAAAGAGTCACTGACAGCAACCAAAAGGAAACATGTGGGGTTTTAGGGGGGGTTCTGAAAAACAGCCATGGGGGCGTCCACTGAGAGATGACTAGCAACAACAACTGGAACCTAAAAGACACCCACCATGAGACCCACTAAATTCACCAAGAAAAGGTAAACAAAAGAAAATCCCAAAGACAGGAAGCAAACCAAAAAGTGAAGCAAATCTAAAACAGGCAAGATCAGATAAAGGATTGTTTTCTAGAAATCAAAATGGGGAGCGCCAACTAAAAACGTTGACCCTCCAAATCTTCCAAGCCAACTGGAGCACTGGGCCAGCCACACAGGTGAAACATCACCCGACTAACGAGATGACAAGCCAGCACAGGTGTAACACATACTGACTAACGAGGTGACAAGCCAGCACAGGTGTAACACATACTGACTAACGAGGTGACACCAATTGGTGCGCCCAACGTGCTAATGTCCAACCTCAAATATTATTGAAAAAATAAACGAAAGCCTGTAACATATGTTGATACACTAGAGAGATATTCTACATTGTTGCTCCAGTGTGTCTTACTGAACATGACCAGGATTAGAGTGAAACATCATGTGTTTGACACAGGGACACTGAGGAGTCATCCCAAACATAAAACCCTGGATAGAGGAGCTCAGTGAATGTATTGTGGAATGTGTACAGGTGGGTCAGTGTGTCAGAGGAGACTCTGTAGAAGGACAGGGTGCCGGCTGGCCAGTCCAGATACACTCCTACTCTGTGGGAGCTGGAGGGGGGGACGTCTATGGTAGTGTGATTATTATTATGCCAGGCAGAGTAACTGTTGCCATAGCAGTCCAGACTCCAGGACTTGTCATTGTATCCAATCACACAGTCATAACCCCTTCCTCTCCTGCTGATTCCTTTATATGTCACTCCTATATCAGCCCCAGCCCCACTCCACTCTACCTCCCAGTAACAGCGCCCAGTCAGACCCTCTCTACACAGCACCTGTTCCCTGTCCTGAAATCTCTCTGGGTGATCAGGATATGGCTGCTCCTCTCTCCTACATGTCACTTTTCTGTTCTCCTCAGACAGAGAGAGGTGTCTGTTTACTGTGTTTGGATCCAGTGTGAGATCACAGGCATCTGATGGATGAAACCAGACACAATATTAGAAATCATCATCATTCACATTAGAATGTTAACTCACTTTTCACAAATTCATTTAATGTAGATGTTTCTAGGTGTCAAAAGGAGAAGTTAACTTGAGACTTGTTGAATGATCATATGTAATACTGTACGGTAATATAAAACACACTTATTCTGATTAATTACACACACATTTCTAATGTAACACGAGCACGCCAAACACATACACAGACACACATTGTCAAAGCAACACTTTCTAAACTTTGGTGTCCCTGATTTCTGCTTCTGTAGAACTACATATTATATTTAATATGACCAAGTAAGTAATGATGGTGGTCTTTGACTTTGACTTAACTTGAATTAAGACTTATTCTTTGTCATATTCTTCACAGCAGTCAACACTTACATTTTCTAAGCCCAGGCTTCATTGTGTACTCTCCACCATGTTCCACACTGTAGTGGTAAGCAGAAGAACAGACAGTCATTGAGTGATACATGTGAACTCACTCAGACACACACAGACACACACACACACGATCAGCACTTGTGTAACACAGTTTCTCAGGACCCCCGCAAGGTGGGAGTCCCCCCCCCCCCTCCTTAAAATAAAAACAACATTTAATGTATCAGCCAGACAGCAAATTAGGCCTATAGGCCAGGGACCATCAACTAGATTCAGCCTATAGGCCAGGGATCATCAACTAGATTCAGCCTATAGGCCAGGGACCATCTACTAGATTCAGCCTATAGGCCAGGGATCATCAACTAGATTCAGCCTATAGGCCAGGGACCATCTACTAGATTCAGCCTATAGGCCAGGGATCATCAACTAGATTCAGCCTATAGGCCAGGGACCATCAACTAGATTCAGCCTATAGGCCAGGGACCATCAACTAGATTCAGCCTATAGGCCAGGGATCGTCAACTAGATTCAGCCTATAGGCCAGGGATCATAAACTAGATTCAGCCTATAGGCCAGGGACCATCAACTAGATTCAGCCTATAGGCCAGGGACCATCAACTAGATTCAGCCTATAGGCCAGGGACCATCAACTAGATTCAGCCTATAGGCCAGGGATCATCAACTACTTTCAGCCTATAGGCCAGGGACCATCAACTAGATTCAGCCTATAGGCCAGGGACCATCAACTAGATTCAGCCTATAGGCCAGGGATCATCTACTAGATTCAGCCTATAGGCCAGGGATCATCAACTAGATTCAGCCTATAGGCCAGGGATCATCAACTAGATTCAGCCTATAGGCCAGGGATCATCAACTAGATTCAGCCTATAGGCCAGGGATCATCTACTAGATTCAGCCTATAGGCCAGGGACCATCAACTAGATTCAGCCTATAGGCCAGGGACCATCAACTAGATTCAGCCTATAGGCCAGGGACCATCAACTAGATTCAGCCTATAGGCCAGGGACCATCAACTAGATTCAGCCTATAGGCCAGGGATCATCAACTAGATTCAGCCTATAGGCCAGGGACCATCAACTAGATTCAGCCTATAGGCCAGGGACCATCAACTAGATTCAGCCTATAGGCCAGGGATCATCAACTAGATTCAGCCTATAGGCCAGGGATCACTAGATTCAGCCTATAGGCCAGGGACCATCAACTAGATTCAGCCTATAGGCCAGGGATCATCAACTAGATTCAGCCTATAGGCCAGGGATCATCAACTAGATTCAGCCTATAGGCCAGGGACCATAAACTAGATTCAGCCTATAGGCCAGGGACCATAAACTAGATTCAGCCTAGCCTATAGGCCAGGGACCATCAACTAGATTCAGCCTATAGGCCAGGGATCATCAACTAGATTCAGCCTATAGGCCAGGGACCATAAACTAGATTCAGCCTATAGGCCAGGGACCATAAACTAGATTCATCCTATAGGCCAGGGACCATCAACTAGATTCAGCCTATAGGCCAGGGACCATAAACTAGATTCAGCCTATAGGCCAGGGACCATAAACTAGATTCATCCTATAGGCCAGGGATCATCAACTAGATTCAGCCTATAGGCCAGGGACCATCAACTAGATTCAGCCTATAGGCCAGGGACCATCAACTAGATTCAGCCTATAGGCCAGGGATCATTACCTAGATTCAGCCTATAGGCCAGGGATCATCTACTAGATTCAGCCTATAGGCCAGGGATCATCAACTAGATTCAGCCTATAGGCCAGGGACCATCAACTAGATTCAGCCTATAGGCCAGGGATCATCAACTAGATTCAGCCTATAGGCCAGGGATCATCAACTAGATTCAGCCTATAGGCCAGGGATCATCAACTAGATTCAGCCTATAGGCCAGGGATCATCTACTAGATTCAGCCTATAGGCCAGGGACCATCAACTAGATTCAGCCTATAGGCCAGGGACCATCAACTAGATTCAGCCTATAGGCCAGGGACCATCAACTAGATTCAGCCTATAGGCCAGGGACCATCAACTAGATTCAGCCTATAGGCCAGGGATCATCAACTAGATTCAGCCTATAGGCCAG
Organism: Salvelinus namaycush; assembly: GCF_016432855.1. Lineage (NCBI taxonomy): Eukaryota > Metazoa > Chordata > Actinopteri > Salmoniformes > Salmonidae > Salvelinus > Salvelinus namaycush. The sequence goes on from NW_024060230.1 coordinate 607,736, forward strand.
GGACCATCAACTAGATTCAGCCTATAGGCCAGGGACCATCAACTAGATTCAGCCTATAGGCCAGGGATCATCAACTAGATTCAGCCTATAGGCCAGGGATCACTAGATTCAGCCTATAGGCCAGGGACCATCAACTAGATTCAGCCTATAGGCCAGGGATCATCAACTAGATTCAGCCTATAGGCCAGGGATCATCAACTAGATTCAGCCTATAGGCCAGGGACCATCAACTAGATTCAGCCTATAGGCCAGGGATCATCAACTAGATTCAGCCTATAGGCCAGGGACCATAAACTAGATTCAGCCTATAGGCCAGGGACCATAAACTAGATTCATCCTATAGGCCAGGGACCATCAACTAGATTCAGCCTATAGGCCAGGGACCATAAACTAGATTCAGCCTATAGGCCAGGGACCATAAACTAGATTCATCCTATAGGCCAGGGATCATCAACTAGATTCAGCCTATAGGCCAGGGACCATCAACTAGATTCAGCCTATAGGCCAGGGACCATCAACTAGATTCAGCCTATAGGCCAGGGACCATCAACTAGATTCAGCCTATAGGCCAGGGATCATCAACTAGATTCAGCCTATAGGCCAGGGATCATCAACTAGATTCAGCCTATAGGCCAGGGATCATCAACTAGATTCATCCTATAGGCCAGGGACCATCAACTAGATTCAGCCTATAGGCCAGGGATCATCAACTAGATTCAGCCTATAGGCCAGGGATCATCAACTAGATTCAGCCTATAGGCCAGGGATCATCAACTAGATTCAGCCTATAGGCCAGGGACCATCAACTAGATTCAGCCTATAGGCCAGGGATCATCAACTAGATTCATCCTATAGGCCAGGGACCATCAACTAGATTCATCCTATAGGCCAGGGATTATCAACTAGATTCAGCCTGTAGGCCAGGGATCATCAACTAGATTCAGCCTATAGGCCAGGGATCATCAACTAGATTCAGCCTATAGGCCAGGGATCATCAACTAGATTCAGCCTATAGGCCAGGGACCATCAACTAGATTCAGCCTATAGGCCAGGGATTATCAACTAGATTCAGCCTATAGGCCAGGGATCATCAACTAGATTCAGCCTATAGGCCAGGGACCATCAACTAGATTCAGCCTATAGGCCAGTCGCGGGCCGATTTCTTGACTGGATGGGCGGGAGGAACATAATTACAAATAATTAATAGACTGCAAATTGACCGCAAGAAGCCCAAACAGATATGATGTTTGGCTAAAAGATAATAATTTCAAACCTTGCTTACATTTCTTTATGATCACGTGTCTTTATTATGGTGGGAATAGTTGGGAACCGATGTCTTAAATTAAATCACTTTGTCACGACTTCTGCCGAAGTTGTTGCCTCTCCTTGTTCGGCGGTCGACGTTACCGGTCTTCTAGCCATCATTGATCCATTTTTCATTTTCCATTGGTTTTGTCTTATCTTCCTACACACCTGGTTTCAATCCCATTCATTACCTGTTGTGTATTTAACCCTCTGTTTCCCCTAATGTCTTTGTCAGAGATTGTTTTTATGTCAGTGTTGTATATATGTCTGTATAGGTGTGCGACGGGTCCTCGTACCCACTTTTGTTTTTGATGTACATTTAGTGTTTGGAGTATGTTTAGTGGACTGCTATTAAAGAGACTCCATTACACTCCATTTGACTCTCCTGCGCCTGACTTCCCTGCCACCTATACACACGACTCTGACATACTTAGAGCTGATTTTCTTTTATATCCAACAATATATACAGTACCAGTCCAAAGTGTGGATACATCTACTCATTCAAGGGTTTTTCTTAATTGTTTATATTTTCCACATTGTAGAACAAAAGTGACAACATCAAAACTTTGAAATAACACATATGGAATCATGTGTATGCTCTCTCTAATTCTCTCCTTCTCTCTTTCTTTCAATTCAATTCAATTCAATTCAATTGACTTTATTGACATGGCAAGTTATTATTACTTATATTATCAAAGTATACATATCGAAAAATTTTAATAAAATATATATGTATATATATACACAAAATATATATATATTTATATATAAATAAATGGTGGGATTAACAGCAATAATAATAGTAGTAGTGGACATGGGATTACCATTAATAACAGCTACAACAACAATATTAATCAGAACAACAATACATTAAAGCAACAGTAGTAGACCAGTGTCAACATGACTGAGAAGACACATGACCTGGTACGAAAGACAAAACAAAACTAAGCTAAATGGGAAATATTATCAACATTACTTAGCATTTTTCACTGGCTGTCCCTCAGGCTGTGGCAGGAGGACACATATTTGGCTGCCAAAACTGCACATTTTGGCTTTTCACCCAATAAATATTTGAATTTTTCTTCATCTTTTATAGTTTCAAATTCTTTGTATTGAATTATAATTTTGGGAAAGAAATATGCTCTTAGGTCTGAGTATTTGTCACAGTGTAGTAGGAAATGCACTTCTGTCTCTACCTCTCCCCTGGAGCAGAGTGAGCACAGCCTGTCCTCTCTGGGCAGCCAGGTTTGTCTGTGACGACCGGTCTCTATAGCCAGACTGTGCTCACTGAGTCTGTACCTAGTCAATGTTTTCCTCAGTTTTCTATCAGTCACAGTGGTCAGATAGTCTGCCACCATGTACTGTCTGTTTAGAGCCAAATAGCATTGAAGTTTACTTTGATTTTTTGTGGTGTCTTTCCAATAGGTTATATATTTTTCTTTTTGTTTTGTGATGATTTGGTTGGGCCAGATTTTCTGAGGGCTGTCCCGAGGCTCTATGGGGTTGGTTTGGGTTGGTGAACTGAGCCTCAGAACCAGCTGGCTGAGGGGACTCTTCTCTGGTTTCATCTCTTGACATTGTAGAGCTGTGTGATGGAATGTTTTAGGGTCACTTGTTTTTAGATGGTTGTAAAATTTGATGGCTCTTTTTTCTATTCGAATGAGGAGGGGGTATTGGCCCAATTCTGCCCTACATGCGTTATTTGGAGTTTTTCTTTGTACTTGCAATACAGTCTTGCAAAACTCTGCATGCAATACTTCAATTGGATGTTTGTCCCATTTAGTAAATTCATTATTAGCGAGTGGACCCCATACTTCACTGCCATATAGAGCAATTGGTTCTATAACTGATTGAAAAATTTTGAGCCAGATTCTAATTGGAATTTCAATTTTGATGTTCCTTTTAATGGCATAGAATGCTCTTCTTGCTTTGTCTCTCAGCTCATTCACAGCCATGTGAAAGCTACCTGTGTTGCTGATATTTAGTCCTAGATATGTGTAGTTTTTGGTGTGTTCTAATAGAACTGTGTCCAAATAGAATTTATATTTGTCATCCTTATTTCCGGACCTTTTTTGGAATATCATTATATTTGTTTTTTTTAGGTTAACGGTCAGAGCCCAAGTCTGACAGAACCTGTGAAGATGATCTAGGTGTTGCTGCAACCCCTCTTTAGTGGGAGACAGCAGCACCAGGTCATCTGCGTACAGCAGACACTTGATTTCAGTGTTGTGTAGGGTGATACCAGGTGCTGCCGATTCTTCTAATGTTTTTGCCAATTCATTAATGTAGATGTTAAATAATGTTGAACTTATTGGGCAGCCCTGTTTCACTCCCCGCCCCTGAGAGAAGAAGTCTGTTTGCTTGTTGCCAATTTTAACCGCACATTTGTTTTTAGTGTACATTGATTTAATAAAATCATATGTTTTCCCTCCAATACCACTTTCTATTAGTTTATAAAAAAGACCTTCGTGCCAAATTGAATCAAATGCTTTCTTGAAATCTACAAAACACGAGTAGATTTTGCCTTTGTTTTGGTTAACTTGTTTATCAATTAGAGTGTGGAGGGTGTAAATGTGGTCTGTTGTACGATAATTTTTTAGAAATCCAATCTGGCTTCTGCTCAGGACGTTGTGTTCGTCAAGGAAATGATGGGGACGGGTTTAAAGTTATACTGTTACACTAGGACCATACGTCAGTGTCACGACTTCAACCGAGGCAGGCTCTCCTTCCCGTTCGGGTGGCGCTCGGCGGTCGTCGTCACCGGCCTACTAGCTGCCACTGACTCTTTTTCCTCCCCCTCCTTATGTGTTTATTTGTATCACCTGTGTTCAGTTAATTGTTAATTAGTGTGGCTTTATTAGTCAGCCAGCCCGGACGCTTCTTTGTGCGGGATTGTTTCATTGTGGCTTTTGGATTTCGGGAGTGGATGTTATTATTGTGGACTGGGTTTGTTTATCGTGTCGTTGGACCGTTGTGTGTGACACCCAGTACGTCCGTGTTGGACATTGTGTTTGCAAGTTGAGTATTAAAAGACTCAACATATTGAAGCTCTGCTGTTCCTGCGTCTGACTTCGCACCTCCCGACACTCAGATCGTTACAGAATCCCGCACCAATGGAGTCAGCAGGAGCAGCAGCCAACCCTCTCCCATCGATGGAGGAACGGGTTCTCCACCACACCACCGTCCTCCATCGGATCGGATCAGCCATGGACCAGATGATGGAGAGAATGGAGCGATGGGAGAGGAGTGGGCTCCTCTCTCCACCTTCGGCTCCCCTTCCTCAGGACTCTCCATCCCCCGGCTCCAGCGCGCTCCGTCTTACGCTCCCGAGGGATTATGATGGAGCGGCGGCAGGGTGCCAGGGGTTCTTACTCCAGCTGGAGCTATACCTGGCCACTGTTCGCCCCACTCCCTCGGGAGCGGAGAGGGTGAGTGTCCTCGTCTCCTGCCTAACGGGTCGTGCTCTGGAGTGGGCCAACGCAGTCTGGAATGGCCCGGACTCAGCGAAGGAGCACTACCCGGAGTTTACCCGTCGTTTTCGTGCCGTGTTTGACCACCCCCCAGAGGGCCGAGCGGCGGGTGAGAGACTATTTCATCTCAGGCAGGAGAGGAGGAGCGCACAGGATTTCGCGCTGGAGTTCCGGACCTTGGCCGCGGGATCAGGGTGGAACGACAGGGCCCTTATTGACCACTACCGGTGTAGTCTCCGGGAGGACGTCCGCAGGGAGCTAGCGTGTCGGGACATCGCTCTGTCTTTGGATGAGCTTATCGACATGTCCATCCGACTGGACAATCTGCTGGCTGCCCGCGGGCGTTCGGAGAGGGTCCTGTGCGTTCCACCACCCAGCGCCCCGGCTCCCATCCCGATGGAGTTGGGAGGGGCCGCGCCTAGGGGTATCGGAGGAGGAGGCCTCCCCTGCACCAGCTGTGGTCGGAGAGGACACACGGCCGATCGGTGCTGGGGGGGTCTGTCTGGGAGTCGAGATGTCAGGCGGAACGCTTCTCGATCACCCCAGGTGAGTCAGCACCAAACTCACTCAGAACCCCCTGTCGGTCACATGTTTGTCTCAATTTTTTTCCTTGATTTTTTCCCCTCTTCCCAGCATAGGGCACTAGTCGATTCAGGTGCAGCTGGGAACTTTATGGATCGCGGACTCGCCCGAGAGTTGGGCGTTCCGCTCGTGCCGATAGATTCTCCCTTTCCCGTGCACTCCCTAGATAGCCGACCATTAGGGTCAGGGGTGGTCAGGGAGGCCACAGTTCCCCTGGACATGGTGACGCAGGGGAATCATAGGGAACGTATCAGTCTCTTTATTATTGATTCGCCTGCGTTTCCAGTGGTGCTGGGTATTCCCTGGTTGGCCCGGCACAATCCCAGTATTTCGTGGAGACAGGGGGTTCTCCAGGGGTGGTCAGAGGAGTGTTCTGGAAGGTGTCTGGGAGTTTCCATTGGTGCCACGACGGTGGAGAGTCCAGACCAGGGTTCCACGGTGCGCATTCCCCCCGAGTATGCCGATTTGGCAATCGCTTTCTGTAAAAAGAAAGCGACGAAATTACCACCACATCGACCGGGTAGGGATTGTGCGATAGATCTCCAGGTTAACGCTGCGCTTCCCAAGAGTCACGTGTACCCTTTGTCCCAAGAGGAGACGTTGGCTATGGAGACATATGTCGCGGAGTCTCTGGGACAGGGGTACATTCGGCCCTCCATCTCACCCGTCTCCTCGAGTTTCTTTTTTGTGAAGAAGAAGGAGGGAGGTTTGCGTCCGTGTATTGATTATAGAGGTCTAAATGCCATCACAGTGGGGTTTAGTTACCCACTACCTCTCATCGCTTCGGCGGTGGAATCATTTCACGGAGCGCAGTTCTTTACAAAACTGGACCTCAGGAGCGCGTACAGTCTGGTGCGTATTCGGAAAGGAGACGAGTGGAAAACCGCATTTAGTACCACATCGGGCCACTATGAGTACTGCGTCATGCCGTATGGGTTAAAGAATGCTCCAGCTGTTTTCCAATCCTTTGTAGACGACATTCTCAGGGACCTGCACGTGCAGGGGGTAGTTGTGTATATCGATGACATTCTGATCTACTCAACTACTCAAGCCGCGCATGTATCTCTGGTGCGCAAAGTGCTTGGCAGACTGCTGGAGCATGACCTATACGTCAAGGCTGAGAAGTGTGTGTTCTCCAAACAAGCCGTCTCCTTCCTGGGTTATCGCATTTCCACCTCGGGGGTGGTGGTGGAGAGTGACCGCATAAAGGCCGTGCGTAATTGGCCGACTCCAACCACGGTGAAAGAGGTGCAGCGGTTTTTGGGTTTTGCCAACTACTACCGGAGATTTATCCGGGGTTTTGGTCAGGTAGCGGCTCCCATTACCTCACTGCTAAAGGGGGGCCCGGTGCGGTTGCGGTGGTCAGCGGCGGCGGACGGAGCTTTCAACAGGTTGAAGGCTCTGTTCACGGATGCTCCCGTGTTGGCGCACCCGGATCCCTCTTTAGCATTCATAGTGGAGGTGGACGCGTCCGAGGCTGGGGTGGGTGCCGTGCTATCACAGCGCTCGGGTACGCCACCAAAACTCCGCCCCTGCGCTTTCTTCTCTAGTAAGCTCAGTGCAGCGGAGCGTAACTATGATGTGGGGGATCGGGAGTTGTTAGCGGTGGTCAGGGCTCTGAAGGTGTGGAGACACTGGCTTGAGGGGGCTAAGCACCCTTTTCTCATCTGGACCGACCACCAGAATCTGGAGTATATTCGGGCAGCTCGGAGACTGAACCCGCGTCAGGCAAGGTGGGCCATGTTTTTCACCCGGTTTAGGTTCACGTTGTCCTACAGACCCGGTTCCCAAAACGTAAAGGCTGACGCACTGTCTCGCCTTTACGACACGGAGGATAGGACCACCGAGCCCACTCCCATCATCCCCGCCTCGAGGCTGATAGCGCCAGTGGTATGGGAGGTGGACTCGGACATCGAGCGGGCGTTACGGGCGGAACCCGCGCCTCCTCAGTGCCCGGCGGGCCGTAAGTACGTACCGCTTGGTGTTCGGGACCGACTGATTCGGTGGGCTCATGTCCTACCCTCCTCGGGTCACCCTGGGGTGACGAGGACAGTGGGGAGCCTTCGGGGAAGGTATTGGTGGCCTACCTTAGCTCGGGACGTTAGGGTTTATGTCTCCTCCTGTTCGGTATGCGCTCAGAGTAAGGCTCCTAGGCACCTTCCTAGAGGGAAGTTGCAACCCCTCCCCGTTCCACAACGGCCATGGTCTCATCTGTCCGTGGACTTCCTGACCGATCTTCCCCCTTCTCAGGGAAACACTACGGTTCTGGTAATTGTGGATCGGTTTTCTAAGTCCTGCCGTCTCCTCCCGTTGCCCGGTATCCCTACTGCCCTACAGACTGCGGAAGCCTTATTCACTCACGTCTTCCGGCACTACGGGGTGCCGGAGGACATCGTTTCTGATCGGGGCCCCCAGTTCACGTCCCGAGTATGGAGGGCGTTCATGGAGCGTCTGGGGGTCACGGTCAGCTTGACTTCCGGTTTTCACCCCGAGAGTAATGGGCAGGTGGAGAGAGTGAACCAGGAGGTGGGTAGGTTTCTGCGGTCCTATTGCCAGGACCGGCCAGGGGAGTGGGCGAGATACATTCCCTGGGCCGAGATGGCTCAGAACTCACTACGCCACTCCTCTACTAATGTGTCCCCCTTTCAGTGTGTGTTGGGGTACCAGCCGGTCCTGGCACCATGGCATCCGAGCCAGACTGAGGCTCCTGCGGTGGAGGAGTGGGTACAGCGCTCCAAGGAGACCTGGTGGGCCGTCCAGGAGTCCCTTCAACAAGCCACTAGGAGGCAGAAGAGGAGCGCTGACCGCCACCGCAGTGAGGCTCCCGTGTTTGTACCGGGGGAAAGGGTCTGGCTCTCGACCCGAAACCTACCCCTCCGCTTGCCCTGCCGGAAGCTGAGGCCGCAGTGTGTAGGGCCCTTCAAAGTCCTGAGGAGAATAAACGAGGTGTGTTATCGATTAAAACTCCCTTCCTATTATCGTATTAACCCCTCGTTTCATGTGTCTCTCCTCAGGCCGGTGGTAGCTGGTCCCCTGCAGGACGGTGAGGTGCCGGAGGTCCCTCCCCCCCCTCTGGACATCGAGGGGTCCCCGGCGTACACGATACGGGCCATTCTGGACTCGAGACGCCGGGTGAGGGGCCTGCAGTACCTCGTGGACTGGGAGGGGTACGGTCCGGAGGAGAGGTGCTGGGTACCGGTGGAGGACATTTTGGATCCATCTATGTTAAGGGATTTCCATCGCCTCCATCCGGATCGCCCCGCGCCTCGTCCTCCGGGTCGACCTCGAGGCCGGTGTCGGCGCGCTGCGGGAGCCGCGCGTCAGAGGGGGGGTACTGTCACGACTTCAACCGAGGCAGGCTCTCCTTCCCGTTCGGGTGGCGCTCGGCGGTCGTCGTCACCGGCCTACTAGCTGCCACTGACTCTTTTTCCTCCCCCTCCTTATGTGTTTATTTGTATCACCTGTGTTCAGTTAATTGTTAATTAGTGTGGCTTTATTAGTCAGCCAGCCCGGACGCTTCTTTGTGCGGGATTGTTTCATTGTGGCTTTTGGATTTCGGGAGTGGATGTTATTATTGTGGACTGGGTTTGTTTATCGTGTCGTTGGACCGTTGTGTGTGACACCCAGTACGTCCGTGTTGGACATTGTGTTTGCAAGTTGAGTATTAAAAGACTCAACATATTGAAGCTCTGCTGTTCCTGCGTCTGACTTCGCACCTCCCGACACTCAGATCGTTACAGTCAGGACTACCGGGCATGATGACTCCTTGCTGTCCCCAGTCCACCTGGCCTTGCTGCTGTTCCAGTTTCAACTGTTCTGCCTGCGGTTATGGAACCCCTACCTGTCCCAGACCTGCTGTTTTCAACTCTTAATTATCGGCTATGAAAAGCCAACTGACATTTATTCCTGATTATTATTTGACCATGCTTGTCATTTATGAACATTTTGAACATCTTGGCCATGTTCTGTTATAATCTCCACCCGGCACAGCCAGAAGAGGACTGGCCACCCATCATAGCCTGGTTCCTCTCTAGGTTTCTTCCTAGGTTTTGGCCTTTCTAGGGAGTTTTTCCTAGCCACCGTGCTTCTACACCTGCATTGCTTGCTGTTTGGGGTTTTAGGCTGGGTTTCTGTACAGCACTTCGAGATATTAGCTGATGTACGAAGGGCTATATAAAATAAACTTGATGATGATTAGTAACCAACAGGACAATGACCGGTCACTCTCATGGAGTGCTGCATCAGATGACCTGGCCTCCACAATCACCCGACCTAAACCCAATTGAGATGGTTTGGGATGAGTTGGACCGCAGAGTGAAGGAAAAGCAGCCAACATGTGTCCTCAGCATACACTACCATTCAGGCAGAGTTGCAAAGAAAAAGCCATATCTCAGACTGGCCAATAAAAAGAACAGATTAAGATGGGCAGAAGAACACAGACACTGGACAGAGATATGGCTTTTTCAATGCAACTCTGCCTAGAAGGCCAGCATCCCGGAGTCACCTCTTCACTGTTGACGTTGAGGACTTGTGAGGCATCTGTTTCTCAAACTAGACACTCTAATGTACTTGTCCTCTTGCTCAGTTGTGCACCGGGTCCTCCCACTCCTCTTTCTATTCTGGTTAGAGCCAGTTTGCGCTGTTCTGCTAAGGGGGTAGTACACATCTTTGTACGAGATCTTCAGTTTCTATGGAATAGCCTTCATTTCTCAGAACAAGAATAGACTGATGAGTTTCAGAAGAAAGTTATTTGTTTCTGGCCATTTTGAGCATGTAAATGAACCCACAAATGCTGATGCTCCAGATACTCATACTAGTCTAAAGAAGGCCAGTTTTATTGCTTCTTTAAACAGAACAAATGTTTTCAGCTTTGCTAACATAATTGCAAAAGGGTTTTCTAATGATCAATTAGCCTTTTAAATTGATAAACTTGGATTAGCTAACACAACGTGCCATTGGAACACAGGAGTGATGGTTGCTGATAATGGACCTCTGTACGCCTATGTAGACATTCCCCCCAAAAATCTGCCGTTTCCAGCTATAATAGTCATTTACAACATTAACAATGTCTACACTGTATTTCTGATCAATTTTATGTTATTTTAATGGACAAACATGCGCTTTTCTTTCAAAAACAAGGACATTTCTAAGTGATCCCAAACTTTTCAAAGGTAGTGTATGTGGGAACTCCTTCAAGACTGTTGGAAAATCATTCCAGGTGAAGCTGGTTGAGAAAATGCCAAGAGTGTGCAAAACTGTCATCAAGGCAAAGGGTGGCTACTTTGAAGAATCTAAAATAATAAATATATTTTGATTTGTTTAACACTTTTTTGATTACTACATGATTCCATATGTGTTATTTCATAGTTTGATGTCTTCACTATTATTTTACAATGTAGAAAATATTGAAAATAAAGAAAAACACTTGAATGAGTAGGTGTGTCCAAACTTTCAACTGGTGCTGTATATATATTTTTTGTTCAGAAAACTTGGGAGGGGGCAAATAAAACCACCCGTGGTCCAAATTTGTCCGTCAGTTGGGGAACCCTGCTATAGACTGTACCATGGTGCTGAAAATGCGACAAGTCTATGCGACTGCAGGCCTATCGAATCGATGATTGGTTTTCTGTGGTGCCAGGGACTGAATAGCTTTGCTTTAGCTGTTTATTGGTAGGCCTATTTGATCGTCATTTTCACATCTTTCACCTAACATTTCACAAAGTTATACCCAGTGTCACAATGCGGCCATTTTTAGACTTGGTTGGTGTCAATGATGCAATCACTTGTTGAGTAATTCAAGTTGGAAATTCTAACATTGTAGATTGTAACTGAATATGAATCTAGGCTGTCATCGTAAGTAACAATTTGTTGTTAACGGACTTGCCTGGATTATATAAAGGTTACATACACATATTTATTTTAATGACGGAACCACCCTCTCCCAGTTTGGATAGAAGTTGCTGTGCAAGTCCAGTCTATTACAAAGTCAAATAAACAGTCAGTCCACCCTCAAAACACTAGTTTACAAGGGATTGTTTCATTATGCAGTGTACTATATACAATATGTAGCTGCAATTTAGCTGCTACATTATATATACACAAAAGTATGTGGACACCCCTTCAAATTAGTGGATTTGGCTATTTCAGCCACACCCATTGCTGACAGGTGTATAAAATCGAGCACACCCCCATGCAATCTCCATAGACAAACATTGACAGTAGAATGGCCCGTACTGAAGAGCGCAGTGACTTTCAACGTGGCACCGTCATAGGATGCCACCTTTCTACCAAGTCAGTTTGTCACATTTCTACCCTGCTAGAGCTGCCCCTGTCAACTGGAAGTGTTGTTATCGTTAAGTGGAAATGTCTAGGACAACGGCTCAGCTGCGAAGTGGCAGGCCACTCAATCTCACATAACGGGACCGCCGAGTGCTGAAACGCGTAAAAATCATCTGTCCTCGGTTAAAAGACTCACTGAGTTCCAAACTGCCTCTGGAAACAACGTCAGCACAAGAACTGTTCGTTGGGAGCTTCATGAAAAAGATCCCTGTGCGCAATGCCAAGCGTCGACTGGAGTGGTGTAAAGCTTGCCGCCGTTGGACTGCCAATGGATGAATCTGGGTTTGGCGGATGCCGAGAGGATGCTACCTGACCTCAACCCCATCAAACACATTTAGGATGAATTGAAATGCCAACTGTGAGCCAGGCCTAATCGCCCAACATCAAACGCCAGTTCATCAGTATGAACAAAATTGAAAACCATTTTTTTTAAGCCCTCTTGAACTAGTGTCCGCTAAAGATGATGATCTGTTTGCATCTGCCAGTATATTGGTTGTCCAATATCCAGACGACCTGTCCTCAGAGCTTCCTATACAATGAATCTGTTTCTGTAACGTGTTGAGTCCCGCAGTTCAAGTTGTTACAGAAGTGCTGTATATGAAGCACAACTTAGCTAGCCTGATAACTCAAACACGTCTGATATGAACATTGACATAAACCCTCTACATACCTGAGTTTCTCCAGTCTGCAGTGTGGATCCTCCAGTCTAGCAGAGAGCAGTCTGACTCCTGAGTCTCCTGGGTGATTGTAGCTCAGATCCAGCTCTCTCAGGTGTGAGGGGTTTGACCTCAGAGCTGAGACCAGAGAAGCACAGCCTTTCTCTGTGACTAGACATCCTGACAGCCTGCAAAGAGTCAAATCATATTAAAACCACACTGCTATTCTTTGGTGGTGAAAATAGTGGCAGTATATATTTTGTAACATTTTCAGATATATCAGTGTCCTGAAACCTGCCATATCTATTCATAAATTAATGTATCATTATAAAAACATGTTTTTTATCAAAGTATTGCTTGTAGAGACAAACAATGTATAGTACAAATATTTGACTAGACTGACCAGACCATTATAAAAACCAGTATCAGTCAAAAGACAGACAGTGAGGTATCAGATTTAGATTGCATTGAGTATACAGTCCACACCATATCTATATCTATTTTGACAGAGAAGAAACACGTTTTAAATTATCTCTGTACTCAAGCATTTTCGATTTGAGATCAAATGTTTCATATGAGGTGACAGTATATAATGTCACCTTTTATTTTATGGTATTTTTTATACGTATCTGTTTCACCGTTTAGAAATGACAACACTTTATTTACAGTGCCTAGCATAAGTCGAATATGAATATTGGACCAAGTACTTCTTTAATACACTAAAAAGTGAATTTGTCCAAGTAATTAGGACTTCTTCAAATGGGAGAACTAGATACATAAAGTGCTTTTCATTTGTAAATTAACACCTTCTTAATATTGAGTTGCACCCACTTTTGCACTCTAAACAGACAAAATTCGGTGAGGCATGGATTCTACAAGGTGTCGAAATGCGTTAGACAGGGATGCTGGCCCATGTTGACTCCAACGCTTCCCACAGTTGTGTTAAGTTGGCTGGTAGTGGATCTCTACTCCAAATAGGTTGTTCCATCTCATCACACAGACGCTCAATTGGTTTGAGATCTGGTGACTGCGCAGGCCACTGCAGTAAGCTGAATTCACTATCATGTTCGTGGAACCATTCCTGGACAATCCTAGTATTGTGGCATGGGGCGTTATCCTGCTGAAGAAAATATATTTGCAGATGGATACACTGCTGGCATGAAGGGATGCATCTGATTGGCAATGATGTTCAGATATCCTGTGGCATTAAAACAATGCTCCACTTTTATCAAAGGGCCACCAAAGGGCCACCATCGCACTACCACCAGCAGCCTGCAATGTTGACACACGGCATGATTGATGCATGTACCCCATGCCACAGTTGCGCATTCTTCAATGGTTCTTGGGCATCAATGTTGTACTGACTGTCAGTTGTCTAACTGTAGCCTGTCTGTTGCTCTGTACAATTCACGTCAGCCTCCTTTGTCCTCTTTCATCAATAATCTGTTTTTGACCACTGGCCTGCTGGATGTCATTTGTGTGGTGGTACATTCTTTATACACACAAGAAATTGTTAAGCGTGAAAAACCCAGCAGCGTTTAGGTGCCTTTTGGCAAACTCTAAGGGAGCTGTCGTGCCTTTACTGAGGAGTGGCTTCCTTCTGGCCACTCTACCACAAAGGCCTGATACTTCTTCAATTTTTAATTGATGGAGTCCACTGTGTTCTTGGGGACCTTCAATTCTGTAGAAATGTTTTGGTACCCTTCCCCAGATCTGTGCCTTGACACAATCCTGTCTTGGAGCTCTACGAAAAATATATTCGACCTCATGGCTTGGTTGTTGCTCTGACATATGCAGTCCACTGTGGGACATTATAGACAGGTGTGTGCCTTTCCAAATCATGTCCAATCACTTGAATTTACCACAGGTCGACTCAAATCAAATTGTATAAACATCTCAAGGATGATCAACGGAAAAAGGATGCACCTGAGTTCAATTTCGAGCAAAGGGTCTGAATACTTCTGAAAATAAGATAATTCAGTTTATTTTTTGAATACATTTGCAAAGATTCCTAAAAACGTGTTTTCGCTTTGTCATTATGGTGTATTGTGTGTAGACTGATGACGACAACTTTGTATTTAATCAGTATTAGAATAACGCTGTAACATAACAAAATGTCAAGCGTCTGAATACTTCCCGAAGGAGCTGTATGTGTGCCTGGTAAACACGTGGATCTGATAACAGTTACCACTTGTTGACCAACTATAGGAATACTGACCTCAGAGTCTCAAGTTTACAGTGGGGATTCCCCAGTCCAGCAGAGAGCAGCTTCACTCCTGAATCCTTCAGGTCATTGTTACTCAGATCCAGCTCTCTCAGGTGTGAGGCGTTTGACTTCAGAGCTGAGACCAGAGCAGCACAGCCTTCCTCTGTGACTCCACAGCCTGACAGCCTGCAAATAGATCATAATGATATTAAAACAGACTGTTAATTTAACATGAGTAGTGTAGAAGGACAATGGCAGATGCATTTGGTTTATTCTCTCACACAACATATAGATTCATCTTCCGTCTCCTAGAATTGTATGGTTATATTGTTATACTAATGTGAACACCAATGCACTGATTCAATATGTTTTTCAATAATACATATTTTTCTCTAAACTGAATATTTCTTCCTGATGATTAGTACTTAAATGTATTTGTATGTACTCACAGAGCAGCTCTGGAGGCTTTGACCACTGGCAGCAGCCTTAGAAGACCTTCCTCTGATCTGGAGTATTCCTTCAGGTCAAAGACATCCATCTCCTTTTCTGAAGTCAGCAACACAAAGACCAGAGCTGACCACTGTGAAGGTGACAGTTTGGCGTCTGAGACACTTCCTGATCTCAGGTAGCTTTGGATCTCCTCCACTAGAGAATGGTCATTCAGTTCATTCAGACAGTGGAACAGATTGATGCACCTCTCTGGGGAGGGATTCTCCCTGATCTTCTCCTTGATGTACTTGACTGTTTCTTCATGGCTCTGTGAGCTGCTTCTTGTCGTTGTCAGTAGACCTCGTAAGTGCTTCTGATTGGACTCCAGTGAGAGGCCCAGAAGGAAGCGGAGGAAAAGGTCCAGGTTTCCCGTCTCACTTTCTAAGGCTTTATCCACAGCACTCTTGTAGACAGTAACTTCAGGCTTGTCTCTGAACAGTGCAAAAAAGTAGCTTGATACTGATTGCGGTTTGGCCATTAGATTCTCATTGTTGTTGATGAAGGAGAGGAACACATATACAGCAGCCAGAAACTCCTGAATGCTCAGATGCACGAAGCAGTACACCTTGTTCTGGTACAGCACACATTCCTCTTTAAAGAGCTGTGTGCACAATCCTGAGTAAACTGAGGCTTCATTGACATCAATGCCAGCCTCTTTCAGGTCTTCTACACAGAAAATCAGATTGCCATTCACAAGCTGTTGAAAAGCCAGTTTTCCCATTGACAGAATGCTCTCTTTATTCCAGTGTGGACCTGTCTCTTCTTTCCCAAGATACTTTTCATTCTTCTGTTGGATATGAAACATCACAAGGTGTGTGTACATCTCAGTCAGAGTCTTGGGCATCTCTTCTCTCTTATGATTCAGCATATGTTCAAGGACTATTGCAGAAATCCAACAGAAGACTGGAATGTGGCACATGATGTGGAGGCTCCTTGATGTCTTTATGTGTGAGATGATTCTGCTGGCCAGATCCTGATCCCTGAATCTCTTCCTGAAGTACTCCTCCTTCTGTGAGTCATTGAAACCTCGTACCTCTGTCACCTGGTCAACATACCCTGAAGGGATCTTATTGGCTGCTGCAGGTCGGGTAGTTATCCAGAGGAGAGCAGAGGGAAGCAGATTTCCCTTGATGAGATTTGTCAGCAGAACATCCACTGAGGTTGACTTGGTGACGTCACAACAGATCTTGTTCTTCTGGAAGTCTAGGGGCAGTCGGCACTCATCCAGACCATCAAAGATGAACAGAACTTTGTACTTGTCATAGTTGGAGATTGTTGATTGTTTGGTTTCCACTGAGAAGTGGTTGAGAAGTTCAGTCAAAGTGTGTTTTTCCCCTTTCATCAAATTCAGCTCCCGAAAAGGGAATGAAAATACAAATTGGACATCCTGATTTGCTTTTCCTTCAGCCCAGTCCAGAATGAACTTCTGCACAGAGATTGTTTTTCCAATGCCAGCGACCCCCTTTGTCAGCACAGTTCTGATAAGTTTGTCTTGTCCAGTTAAGGGTTTGAAGATGTCGTTACATTTGATTGCAGTCTCTGGCCTTGCTTGTTTCCTGGTTGTTGTCTCAATCTGTCTCAGCTCATGTTCATTATTGACCTCTCCTTTTCCACCCTCTGTGATGTAGAGCTCTGTGTAGATCTTATTGAGAAGTGTTGGGTTTCCTTGTTTAGCGATCCCCTCAAATACACATTGAAACTTCTTCTTTAGATTAGATTTGAGTTCACGTTGGCAAATCACAGCAAGTTCATCTGAATGAAGAATTAACACAGAGGATATTGATATTACGTCTGTTTTAATGCCTACAGTGGTTTTAGGACTATGTTGTAAATTATAACCATTGTTTTCTATTAACTGTCTGTATAAATGTTTTCATAATGCATTACACACTGGTGTGACTGATTCTATTATTATTAATATTTTTTACGGCATTATTAATGTTCTCTCTCCTTCTTTCTCTCTCTCTCTCTCTCTCTCTTTCTCCAACACAACACAGCCCTGCTGCTACTTGATGAGGTCACTAGGTGTTGTGTTAAGGCTGCTACAATATCATTGAGTTACACAGCTACTTTAGCTGTACTTTAGTTACAGCTTTTAAATGTTTGCAATAAAACAGCATTCAACTTGAGGCAGACAGCTCTTACATTTCTCCAGTGTGTCAGCAAGCTCCTTCTGGTTCATTTTCCTCAGGATGTGCAGTGTGATCTTCAGAGCCCCCTCTCTGGCACTGCTCTCCTGCTTCTCATCTTCAGCATCCACCACTTCCTTATCCTGCTTCTGACTCTCAAAGCCTTCTGGGAGTTCTGGACTAAGAATCCTCTTGAACATCTTCAGCTCGTTCTTCACAAATGTCATAAGATTCTCTTCAAGCAACTGAAATAAATAAAGTAAATAAGTTAAGCAAGAGAATAAATGCTTTCGCATGCACATATTAATGAATTATTGACAGATCGATTTTAGTAAAACAAAAACAAATGTACATAACAGGATCACATACACTGAATATGGAGGCCAGGTCTGTTTGATGACTCTGGGAAGACTGACCACTGAGAATCTCTGACTCTGATCTCTCCTGTTGGTTTCTGTGGACAAAACATGAGATTAAATTTCCTCATCCAGAGAGTACACACACACACACACACACACACACACACACACACACACACACACACACACACACACACACACACACACACACACACACACACACACACACACACACACACACACACACACACACACACACACACACACACACACACACAGAGAGAGGGAATGTTGTGTTTGTTTAATATTGTTTTAGGACTATGAAAATGGAAAAAAAAGATTAGCCTATGGATTATGAAAACAACAAAAATAATTTGGAAATGGGAGAGGAGAAATGACTAGAGACAGTGTTGTTTAACTCACTGACCATGAACCATGAGTTCTTCTTACCTTTGATCAGTAGAAAAGTCTCCCTCTCTGAAGTCTCTAGGTGGATCCATAGACCAGTCACTCTTCATGGACACACAGCTGGGTACAGGGGAGGCTGGTCTCTCCTGCTTGATTGGGCTTCAACACAACAGAGAGAAACATTACATCTCTCATCTACTATCAGCTCAGATGGGGAAACATATTTTATTTAACCTTAATTTAATTTGGCAAGTCATAAACAAAAATAATCACATGGTTTATCCTTCTCTCTGTGACCGCCGATAACTTCAGAACAAAGTTGACTACAAATATAAACTTACCAATGTCTTCGCAATTAATACAAACATGCGACGTATAAAATTATTCTTCAAATTAAAACTGGGATGACTGCATTAAAATATAAACAGAAGGCTAAAGGTCTATTTCACTCATATTGAAATGCATTTCATGTTCAATCAATTGAGTTCTATTTGCTACTTGTAGGCTACTGTCTGTAATTGGTCTCCTTATATTTCCTGAAAGCATTGAAAGTAGTGGAAGGCGCTCAACTAACGTTTGTCGAGGTGCGACCAAAACATGTGATCATCATTAGAGAAAAAAACATTTGCAACACTCGCTCACCATTAAACATGATTTGTTTATTGAAGCAAGATCAGAATAATCACACAAAGGGAATGGACAAGTTCGTGTAGGGCACCACGTGGAATGAGTGTCTACGATTGTCTCCCGCTGAGTTGTGTTCAGTTTGCTTGAAAGTTTGCTACGTTTACATAACGATTTGAAGTGAAGGACACACTTCCACAAATCTTTCTTGGACATTCTTGAATGGATTTTAGGTTACATTAGGTCCCGTTTGGCGAGGTGTGGCTTGAAGCAATGAGTGACGTATTTAAACAGCTGTGGCCATGCTGACAACGTTCCCCAACCTACAACCCAACCCTGTTTTTCAACTGGTCCTTCAGTACACCGCCGTTTCCGTTCAATTGAAGGTTCATGAAGGTAAAACATACTGAATGCAGCCCTGGTGGTGCTAATGAGAGGGTGTGGTAGACTATAGAGTGCCACATTGTGAGTCATAGTACCCATAAAACCTAGCAGTCAAACAGGGAAATGGTTCCAATCATTTTTCCCATAAAGGATTTTAAAAACATTGAAAATAAGGTCTGTGTTTCCCCTGCCGTGACGTTTTGATAACCGTGTAAAACGCTCTAAGAAAAGGTGACTTTTCTCAATATATTCACATGTATTTACCCTCCCAAAATGAAATACTAATTAGCTGCTAATGTGGCTGTCATAATGAACTTGAAATGCCATGATGATCTGAGCGAGACTGCCGATGCAAAGCTAATCTCTGGATTAACTATCTAATGTTAGTTAAATATTGTAATGAATAAATTGGCTACATGTCTTTAAATAGACCGTGCTGTGAACTGTCTTGTGCAAGTTTTAAATTGACACAAAACCTCTTAGCAAAGGTGTCAGCTAGAGATCACGTGCAGGAGCTAGTAGTTGTACTTTGATGCTAATTAACATTTTTGAATCTGAGAGTAAATAGAGCCGGATATATTGCTAAAAGTCAACTCATCCGAGAGATTTACACCGTTATCAAAACGTCATTCCAGGGAAAGCCTACACTAACAAAGAAAGGGGCCCTTCACAAAAACATAATATAGTCCTTATGTAGGTTAAGACCTCTGGGGACTAAACTATCCAAGGAAGGGATCCAGAACATCACTCTCTGGATGTCTCCAACACATTTGTTTTTGCTGACTTGTTCAATTCCCAAATAAAATAACTCACAAAGCGAGTGAACTCTCTCTTTGAAATGAAGGGTCACTGGGTTGTTGGGGTCAGCACATCAAATGGCATTTCAGTACTCACAAATTCTAGTGAGTAACTTGGTCTATCATGTGTAAAATAAGCCACACAGGCAGCGAATCATGTAGATCACATTGACCCAATCTGGGGTAGGAGAACCCTTACATACATTTGGTTTACTGGCATTGAGTACAATTGCCGCAATTGTATTTGCTGGGGGAATAGGCAGTAGGCTTTTACTGGTTCCACTTGTGTATTTGACCACTAGGTGGAAACATTGACCACAGTAACGCTCACCCTGATGAGAGGACCAACCTGTAGAGTACCAGTACCACAGTATGAGTCATAATACCCATAAAACCTAGCGGTCAAATAAGGAAATGGTTCCAATCGTTTTTCCACCATAATGTTTTTCCCATAGGGTATTTTAGAAACACTTAAAATAAGGGTTGTGTTTCGTGTAGGCTTACCGTGGCGTGACGCTTTGATAGCTGTGTTATTCTCTCTAGGACAATATATTTTACTATATTTACCCCCCAAAATGAAAAAGAACTACAAATACCATGATGATCTGGACCAGACTGCCGAATCGAGGCAAAGGTAAGAATCTCTGGATTAACTGTCTAATGTTAGCTAAATGTACAGTACCAGTCAAAAGTTTGGACACACCTACTCATTCAAGGGTTTTTTATTTTTACTACATTGTAGAATAATAGCGAAGACATCAAAACTATGAAATAACACATGGAAACATGTAGTAACCAAAAAAAGTGTTAAACAAATCAAAATATATTTTTGATTTTTGATTCTTCAAAGTAGCCACCCTTTGCCTTGATGACAGCTTTGCACACTGTTGGCATTCTCTCAACCAACTTCATGACCTTGAATGCATTTCAATTAACAGGTGTGCCTTGTTAAAAGTTAATTTGCGGAATTTCTTTCCTTCTACAATGTATAAAATAGTAAAAATAAAGAAAAACCCTGGAATGAGAAGGTATGGCCAAACTTTTGACTGGTACTGTAGTAATGAATAAATTGGCTACATTTCTTTAAATGGACAATTCTATGAACTGTCTTGTGCAAGTTTAAAATTGACACAATACCTGTTAGCAAAAGTGTCAGCTAGAGATGACATGCAGGAGCTTGCAGGGATTTGTAGTCTAGCATGATGTCTGCTTTGATGTTTTAAAAAAATGAACGGTGGAAAAATGATTGGAACCATTTCCCTGTTTGGCTGATGGGTATTATGACACCTCCACTATGGGGCTCTATAGTCTACCACACCCTCTCTCATTAGCACCACCAGCTGAAGAGAGCTTCTCCCTAAGTGTCTTCCCCTGCCCTACATCAAACTCATTCCACGGAGGGACGTGATTTAGTGGATTTTTATTGGGCAAACATCTCTAGGAGCTGATCCATTGTTATTATTGGGAATAATTATTTGATTTACTTATTTTATTTAAGCCTTAATTTACCAGGTAAGATGACTGAGAACATATTCTCATTTACAGCAACGATCTGGGGAATAGTTACAGGAGAGATGAGGGGGGATGAATGAGCCAAATGTAAAAAGGGGATTATTAGGTTATTAATTCTAATGTTAAGGAAAGATTTGAATGGATAAAGCTGATCGGAGAGCAGCGCTCCCTTTCTTTAGATCCTATCAGTATCAACACATGCTCTAATGACGCATTTAGTGGTGTTTTGGGAAACAGATGTTACATCTTCATCTGATGTAGGAAAGATGCATCGTTAAAAATACTCGTAATCCTAAATTCCATCGCTGTCAGGAAACCGGCCGCAGAGAGACTTACAGTACAGTTGCCGTACAGCAGGAAATTCAAACTTGTAGTGTATTCAAGGGTTGAAAAGGCATACATTTTAGGATAGCTAGGTGAAACAACCACATATCACAGTCAAATATACAGGATGCGAACATTCCATTCCAGCTAAACAATGGATATATAGCGTTTTGACAACTATATATGAATACTAAATCTATGAATTAAACATCTGAGAACAATAACATTGAAGGCTACCCATAAGCAATCATAAGCGTTTTGGAAAAAAACGTAATAAATTATTCAACAAAATTGTCATCTCACCTCTTTGCATTGGAGTAATCGTCCCCAGAGAGACTCGTTTTAGAGGCAGGGCCCCACTCCTCTCTCTCCCCAGAGAGACTCGTTTTAGAGGCAGGGCCCCCCTCCTCTCTCTCCCCAGAGAGACTCGTTTTAGAGGCAGGGCCCCCCTCCTCTCTCTCCCCAGAGAGACTCGTTTTAGAGGCAGGGCCGCCCTCCTCTCTCTCCCCAGAGAGACTCGTTTTAGAGGCAGGGCCGCCCTCCTCTCTCTCCCCAGAGAGACTCATTTTAGAGCACTGACCCCTAAACAGAGATCCAGCATGTTGGTTGTGGTTAACACAGTGACAACTAATTATTTAATTCTTAGAAATACAACATTTACTAACAGACATATCGAAACAATCAGATGATTTAATGCAATCACATGATTATGTAGTTGTGACATCTCTTCTCCATGGTAACTGTCACTAATACTAAAAATAATAATAATAAGTCACTGTTTGTTAAGGTCATTATAGACAGTGCAGCAACACAAGGCCATGTCTCACACTTATTTGTATTCATTAAAAGTAGGCTATTATCTATCAATCTGTTCTTTTCTAAACGAATCTGAGAATGTAGACAGAAGGGCTAAAACAGACATGATTGATCTGAGGGGGAAATAATTTATACATTCAGAAAGGTTTATTTTGCAACAAGTAAGATATTTTATATTATGTAAAGTAGGCTAGGTTATAATGTATAATAGCGTTTTGTTAGTGATATACAGATCGAGGTCTATACCTCGGCTATAGCCTACCTATCATAGATGACCAGCCTAAACCTGTTCAGATCAGTTCACATAGGCGATCAGTGGCAGGACTGATCACCTTCAAACCAGTTTTAAGTCTAAATAACAGAGAATGTAGTGATATTTTCACAACATTTCCTACGGAGACCATCAGGTCGGTCAGCATGATAACGGATCATATCTCAAGCTTTCTGTCTATTGAATGTCTGACAGCGATCTAACTGTAACAGTTCTATGTAGCCTGGACTTACCACAGTCTGCCGGTCTGTCCTTCAAATCAACACATTTATCCCACTTCTAATGTTGCCGAGAAATGTGGCCCACAGTTTCAACAGCCATTTTGTAACTGTACGTTTTAAAGTTACTGACAATTACACAAGAGGAATTCACATAACTTCTGACGGTCCTGAAGAGGAAGTAGCCTCTCTTACACCAACCGGCATCTGGCTCATAGAGACTGAAGGACTGCACACCACATCATGCCATCTCTGAACTGGGGGAGGGTATTGGGAAGGTAGAAAGATAACAGTGAATATGAGACATGGGGGAAGGTATTGGGAAGGCAGAAAGATAACAGTGAATATGAGACATGGAGGAAGGTATTGGGAAGGTAGAAAGATAACAGTGAATATGAGACATGGAGGAAGGTAGAAAGATAACAGTGAATATGAGACATGGAGGAAGGTATTGGGAAGGTAGAAAGATAACAGTGAATATGAGACATGGAGGAAGGTAGAAAGATAACAGTGAATATGAGACATGGGGGAAGGTATTGGGAAGGTAGAAAGATAACAGTGAATATGAGACATGGGGGAAGGTATTGGGAAGGCAGAAAGATAACAGTGAATATGAGACATGGGGGAAGGTATTGGGAAGGCAGAAAGATAACAGTGAATATGAGACATGGGGGAAGGTATTGGGAAGGCAGAAAGATAACAGTGAATATGAGACATGGGGGAAGGTATTGAGAAGGTAGAAAGATAACAGTGAATATTAGACATGGAGGAAGGTAGAAAGATAACAGTGAATATGAGACATGGGGGAAGGTATTGGGAAGGCAGAAAGATAACAGGGAATATGAGACATGGAGGAAGGTAGAAAGATAACAGTGAATATGAGACATGGAGGAAGGTATTGGGAAGGTAGAAAGATAACAGGGAATATGAGACATGGGGAAGGTATTGGGACGGTAGAAAGATAACAGTGAATATGAGACATGGAGGAAGGTATTGGGAAGGTAGAAAGATAACAGTGAATATGAGACATGGGGGAAGGTAGAAAGATAACAGTGAATATGAGACATGGGGGAAGGTATTGGGAAGGCAGAAAGATAACAGGGAATATGAGACATGGGGAAGGTATTGGGAAGGTAGAAAGATAACAGGGAATATGAGACATGGGGAAGGTATTGGGATGGTAGAAAGATAACAGGGAATATGAGACATGGGGAAGGTATTGGGATGGTAGAAAGATAACAGGGAATATGAGACATGGGGAAGGTATTGGGAAGGTAGAAAGATAACAGGGAATATGAGACATGGAGGAAGGTAGAAAGATAACAGTGAATATGAGACATGGGGGAAGGTATTGGGAAGACAGAAAAATAACAGTGAATATGAGACATGGGGGAAGGTAGAAAGATAACAGTGAATATGAGACATGGGGGAAGGCAGAAAAATAACAGTGAATATGAGACATGGGGGAAGGTAGAAAGATAACAGTGAATATGAGACATGGGGAAGGTATTGGGAAGGTAGAAAGATAACAGTGAATATGAGACATGGAGGAAGGTATTGGGAAGGTAGAAAGATAACAGTGAATATGAGACATGGAGGAAGGTATTGGGAAGGCAGAAAGATAACAGTGAATATGAGACATGGAGGAAGGTAGAAAGATAACAGTGAATATGAGACATGGAGGAAGGTATTGGGAAGGTAGAAAGATAACAGTGAATATGAGACATGGAGGAAGGTATTGGGAAGGTAGAAAGATAACAGTGAATATGAGACATGGAGGAAGGTATTGGGAAGGTAGAAAGATAACAGTGAATATGAGACATGGAGGAAGGTATTGGGAAGGTAGAAAGATAACAGTGAATATGAGACATGGAGGAAGGTAGAAAGATAACAGTGAATATGAGACATGGAGGAAGGTATTGGGAAGGTAGAAAGATAACAGTGAATATGAGACATGGAGGAAGGTATTGGGAAGGTAGAAAGATAACAGTGAATATGAGACATGGAGGAAGGTATTGGGAAGGTAGAAAGATAACAGTGAATATGAGACATGGGGAAGGTATTGGGAAGGTAGAAAGATAACAGGGAATATGAGACATGGGGAAGGTATTGGGACGGTAGAAAGATAACAGGGAATATGAGACATGGGGAAGGTATTGGGAAGGTAGAAAGATAACAGTGAATATGAGACATGGGGGAAGGTATTGGGAAGGTAGAACGATAACAGTGAATATGAGACATGGAGGAAGGTATTGGGACGGTAGAAAGATAACAGGGAATATGAGACATGGAGGAAGGTATTGGGAAGGTAGAAAGATAACAGTGAATATGAGACATGGAGGAAGGTAGAAAGATAACAGTGAATATGAGACATGGGGGAAGGTATTGGGAAGGTAGAAAGATAACAGTGAATATGAGACATGGAGGAAGGTATTGGGAAGGTAGAAAGATAACAGGGAATATGAGACATGGGGAAGGTAGAAAGATAACAGTGAATATGAGACATGGGGGAAGGTATTGGGAAGGTAGAAAGATAACAGGGAATATGAGACATGGGGGAAGGTATTGGGAAGGTAGAAAGATAACAGGGAATATGAGACATGGGGGAAGGTATTGGGAAGGTAGAAAGATAACAGTGAATATGAGACATACATGCTTTTTCCTTCTTATAAAGCCGTGTTCTGTAATTTATCAGCTGGTTTACTGAAACTCTGGTTAGTTGCAGGTGAAGACACCAAACAATCTCAGATCCTGAAACTATTCAGTCAGCTTTAACCAGTATTGTCCATGTTGCTATGGCGACAAATGATGGGCCAAAAAACTAATAACTTTAAGAAAACAATTCTGACTAAATGTTTTCAATGAAAAGTAGACACTTATAATAAACCATTAGGTTACATCTCACATATGCACACGCTTACACACACACACACACACACACACACACACAAAGGGATTATGTGACATCTAAAGTCTGAGAGGGAGGGTCAGAGATACAGAGACAACACAGAGATAGTGCATTCATTTACTATTGAGTATTCTCAGTTAACTGCGCAAAGGCAAACAGAAAGTTCAAAAAGTCCCCCTCCCCCCTAGTATCACAAAGACAAACAGGAAGTTAAATAAATCATGAGGTTGTGCTAACCACAGTAGTGTTGCAAAAGTCCCTACACCCCATTCCACTCTTCCCCACCGGTCTCAAGAACAAAACTTGTTCATTAATGTAGATGCATGTAACATAAGGACAACAGAAGATAATGTACCTCATTGCTGGAACCAACTTCAAAATACACATCACTTGGATGATTGGGCCGTTTCAAATATGAATTGGGGAACTATTTGCTAAGGAATGTGTTTTTCTTGATTGTTTGTTGAGCTGCATTTTGTCTTTGAGTTGTATGAGCAGGGCTCCCTTGTGGAAGAGATCCTGGTCTCAACGATGACTCCCTGTTTAAATAAATTATATATATATATATTTTTTTATAACATCCTACCTACAATGTTGTCAAGGAAAATGAACAAAAACAAGATGTGATACTCTCAACTTCTCTTTACCAGCGCCAAGAAGTTTCCCAGAGGAGGCTGGTGGGATGAGCTATAGGAGGACAGGTTCATTGTAATGGCTGAAATGGAATAAATAAATAAAGTGTTTGATACTGTTCCATTTATTAAATTCCAGTCTTTACAATGAGCCTGTCCTCCTATAGCACCTCTCACCAGCCTCCTCTGGTGTGTATATGAAAGTATGCTGGTGTCCATGTTGCTGTGGAGGCAAACTACTGTCACGCCTTGACCTTAGAGATCCTATTAATTCTCTATTTGGTTAGGTCAGGGTGTGACTATGGTGGGCAATCTATGTTTTCTATTTCTTTGTTGGCCTGGTATGGTTCCCAATCAGAGGCAGCTGTCTATCGTTGTCTCTGATTGGGGATAATACTTAGGCAGCCTTTCTTCCACCTTAGTTTGTGGGATCTTGTTTTTGTTCTGCTGCTTTCCAGTCCTACAGAACTGTGCGTTTCGTTTGTATTTTTTATTTTTTTGGTGTCATTTAATAAAGAAAGATGTACGCCTACCACGCTGCACCTTGGTCCGATCCTTCCATCAACGATCGTAACAACTACATAAAAATAAAAAAAACGGACTTTAAAAGGTCCAGTGCAGCTGTAACAATACAATCATATGTGAACATGGTGCATTTCTAAGTTTTGTAGAAACAAATATAAAGTTAAAAAGTTCTACTCGATGACATAATCAAAAGTTTAAACATTTTATAACAAGTGATTTAAGACCTGCAATGAATTTCTAGCCCAATGGAGGGTATTTTATTGCTCCCCACACCACTGCAAATCTAATTGTGTTTGAAAATCCCTTTTAAAACATGTTTTATTTATTTTTTATTTTTTTACTTATGTCACAGAGAACATTTTTAAAAGATTTTTCTTATCTTTTTAATCACATTTAGGTAAGACCCAGATGCAGACAGTGTAGAAGTAACAAGAGTTTTACAACCACAGGAGCAGGCAAACGACAGGTCAAGGCAGGCGGTGGTCAGTAATTCAGAAAGGGTGTAAAGGGTCCAGAACGGCAGGCAGTCTCAGCGTCAGGGCAGGCAGGGGTCAATAATCCAGAACGACAGGCAGTCTCAGCGTCAGGGCAGGCAGGGGTCAATAATCCAGAACGACAGGCAGTCTCAGCGTCAGGGCAGGCAGGGGTCAATAAAGCAAATAATGCAGTCAGGAAAGCAAAGGCTAGCTTTTTCAAACATACATTTGCATCATGTAGCTCTAACTCCAAAATGTTTTGGGACACTGTAAAGTCCATGGAGAACAAGAGCACCTCCTCCCAGCTGCCCACTGCACTGAGGCTAGGTCAGCACCGATAAATCCATGATAATTGAACATTTCAATAAGCATTTTTCTATGGCTGGCCATGCTTTCCTCCTGGATACAGCAACCCCGGCCAACAGCTCCGCACCCCGCAGCTACTTGCCCGAGCCTCCCCAGTTTCTCCTTAACCCAAATCCAGATAGCAGATGTTCTGAAAGAGCTGCAAAACCTGGACCCATACAAATCAGCTGGGTTAGACAATCTGGACCCTCTCTTTCTAAAACTATCCGCCGTAATTGTTGCAACCCAGTCTGTTCAACTTCTCTTTTGTATCGTTCGAGATCCCTAAAGATTGGAAAGCTTCCGCGGTCATCCCCCTCTTCAAAGAGGGTGACACTCTAGACCCAAACTGTTACAGACCTATATCCATCCTGCCCTGCCTTTCTAAAGTCTTCGAAAACCAAGTTAATAAACAGATCACTGACCATTTCGAATCCCACCGTACCTTCTCCGCTGTGCAATCCGGTTTCCGAGCTGGTCATGGGTGCACCTCAGCCACGTTCAAGGTACTAAACGACATCATAACCCCCATCGATAAAAGACAGTACTGTGCAACCGTCTTCATCGACCTGGCCAAGGCTGTCGACTCTGTCAATCCCCGTATTCTTATAGGCAGACTCAATAGCCTTGGTTTCTCAAATGACAGCCTCGCCTGGTTCACCAACTACTTCGCAGACAGAGTTCAGTGTGTCAAATCGGATGGCCTGTTGTCCGGACCTCTGGCAGTCTCTATTGGGGTAACACAGGGTTCAATTGCCGGGCCGACCCTTTCCTCTGTATATATCAACAATGTCGCTCTTGATGCGGGTGATTCCCTGATCCATTCCCTGATCCAAGGCTGCAGGCCCAGACGGCATCCCCAGCCGCGTCCTCAGAGCATGCGCAGACCAGCTGGCTGGTGTGTTTACGGACATATTCAATCAATCCTTATCCCAGTCTGCTGTTCCCACATGCTTCAAGAGGGCCACCATTGTTCCTGTTCCCAAGAAAGCTAGGGTAACTGAGCTAAACGACTACCGCCCCGTAGCACTCACTTCCGTCATCATGAAGTGCTTTGAGAGACTAGTCAAGGACCATATCACCTCCACCCTACCTGACACCCTAGATCCACTCCAATTTGCTTACCGACCCAATAGGTCCACAGACGACGCAATCGCAACCACACTGCACACTGCCCTAACCCATCTGGACAGGAGGAATACCTATGTGAGAATGCTGTTCATCGACTACAGCTCAGCATTTAACACCATAGTACCCTCCAAACTCGTCATCAAGCTCGAGACCCTGAGTCTCGACCCCGCCCTGTGCAACTGGGTACTGGACTTCCTGACGGGCCGCCCCCAGGTGGTGAGGGTAGGTAACAACATCTCCACCCCTCTGATCCTCAACACTGGGGCCCCACAAGGGTGCGTTCTGAGCCCTCTCCTGTACTCCCTGTTCACCCACGACTGCGTGGCCATGCACGCCTCCAACTCAATCATCAAGTTTGCTGACGACACTACAGTGGTAGGCTTGATTATCAACAACGACGAGACGGCCTACAGGGAGGAGGTGAGGGCCCTCGGAGTGTGGTGTCAGGAAAATAACCTCACACTCAACGTCAACAAAACAAAGGAGATGATTGTGGACTTCAGGAAACAGCAGAGGGAGCACCCCCCTATCCACATCGACGGGACAGTAGTGGAGAGGGTAGTAAGTTTTAAGTTCCTCGACGTACACATCACGGACAAACTGAATTGGTCCACCCACACAGACAGCATTGTGAAGAAGGCGCAGCAGCGCCTCTTCAACCTCAGGAGGCTGAAGAAATTTGGCTTGTCACCAAAAGCACTCACAAACTTCTACAGATGCACAATCGAGAGCATCCTGTCGGGCTGTATCACCGCCTGGTACGGCAACTGCTCCGCCCACAACCGTAAGGCTCTCCAGAGGGTAGTGAGGTCTGCAAAACGCATCACTGGGGCAAACTACCTGCCCTCCAGGACACCTACACCACCCGATGTCACAGGAAGGCCATAAAGATCATCAAGGACAACAACCACCCGAGCCACTGCCTGTTCACCCCGCTATCATCCAGAAGGCGAGGTCAGTACAGGTGCATCAAAGCAGGGACCGAGAGACTGAAAAACAGCTTCTATCTCAAGGCCATCAGACTGTTAAACAGCCACCACTAACATCGAGTGGCTGCTGCCAACATACTGACTCAACTCCAGCTCACTTTAATAATGGAAATTGATCAAAAATGTATCACTAGCCACTTTAAACAATGCCACTTAATATAATGTATATGTATATACTGTACTCTATATCATCTACTGCAACTTGCCATCTTTATGTAATACATGTATCACTAGCCACTTTAAACTATGCAATTTTATGTTTACATACCCTACATTACTCATCTCATATGTATATACTGTACTCGATACCATCTACTGCATCTTGCCTATGCCGTTCTGTACCATCACTCATTCATATATCTTTATGTACATATTCTGTATCCCTTTACACTTGTGTGTATAAGGCAGTAGTTGTGGAATTGTTAGGTTAGATTACTCGTTGGTTATTACTGCATTGTCGGAACTAGAAGCACAAGCATTTCGCTACACTCGCATTAACATCTGCTAACCATGTGTATGTGACAAATAAAATTTGACTTGAATCTCCATACACACCGGCTGTCCCTCTAGCGAGGGGGAGATATGGTAGCCGTGCTGCTGGCAGGAAAACGTTTCAGTGTGACTTCCTGGTCTGATGAGTCACTCACCTCAGTGTTCTCTTACTCAACAGTGTGAACATGTCTATTTGTCTTTTGTTGGAAATGTCTGTTTCTTGTTTTCAGTTTTTACTTTTTTTCCCGTTCTCTTTGTTTCTGGAGGCTTGTTCGATGTGGCCCTTTTTACCACAGGCTGGACAATCCATGTCCTTCCATCAACATGTAGAAACCTGACGTCCCTTTTTACCACAGGCTGGACAATCCATGTCCTTCCATCAACATGTAGAAACCTGACGTCCCTTTTTACCACAGGCTGGACAATCCATGTCCTTACATCAACATGTAGAAACCTGATGTCCCTTTTTACCACAGGCTGGACAATCCATGTCCTTACATCAACATGTAAAAACCTGACGTGCCTTTTTACCACAGGCCGGACAATCCATGTCCTTCCATCAACATGTAGAAACCTGATGTCCCTTTTTACCACAGGCCGGACAATCCATGTCCTTACATCAACATGTAGAAACCTGATGTCCCTTTTTACCACAGGCTGGACAATCCATGTCCTTACATCAACATGTAGAAACCTGATGTCCCTTTTTACCACAAGCTGGACAATCCATGTCCTTCCATCAACATGTAGAAACCTGATGTCCCTTTTTACCACAGGCCGGACAATCCATGTCCTTCCATCAACATGTAGAAACCTGATGTCCCTTTTTACCACAGGCCGGACAATCCATGTCCTTACATCAACATGTAGAAACCTGATGTCCCTTTTTACCACAGGCCGGACAATCCATGTCCTTACATCAACATGTAGAAACCTGATGTCCCTTTTTACCACAAGCTGGACAATCCATGTCCTTACATCAACATGTAGAAACCTGATGTCCCTTTTTACCACAGGCCGGACAATCCATGTCCTTACATCAACATGTAGAAACCTGATGTCCCTTTTTACCACAGGCCGGACAATCCATGTCCTTCCATCAACATGTAGAAACCTGACGTCCCTTTTTACCACAGGCCGGACAATCCATGTCCTTCCATCAACATGTAGAAACCTGACGTCCCTTTTTACCACAGGCCGGACAATCCATGTCCTTCCATCAACATGTAGAAACCTGATGTCCCTTTTTACCACAGGCCGGACAATCCATGTCCTTACATCAACATGTAGAAACCTGACGTTCCTTTTTACCACAGGCTGGACAATCCATGTCCTTCCATCAACATGTAGAAACCTGACGTCCCTTTTTACCACAGGCTGGACAATCCATGTCCTTACATCAACATGTAAAAACCTGACGTCCCTTTTTACCACAGGCTGGACAATCCATGTCCTTCCATCAACATGTAGAAACCTGACGTTCCTTTTTACCACAGGCTGGACAATCCATGTCCTTACATCAACATGTAGAAACCTGATGTCCCTTTTTACCACAGGCTGGACAATCCATGTCCTTACATCAACATGTAGAAACCTGACGTTCCTTTTTACCACAGGCTGGACAATCCATGTCCTTACATCAACATGTAGAAACCTGACGTTCCTTTTTACCACAGGCTGGACAATCCATGTCCTTCCATCAACATGTAGAAACCTGACGTTCCTTTTTACCACAGGCTGGACAATCCATGTCCTTACATCAACATGTAGAAACCTGATGTCCCTTTTTACCACAGGCTGGACAATCCATGTCCTTACATCAACATGTAGAAACCTGACGTTCCTTTTTACCACAGGCTGGACAATCCATGTCCTTCCATCAACATGTAGAAACCTGACGTTCCTTTTTACCACAGGCTGGACAATCCATGTCCTTACATCAACATGTAGAAACCTGATGTCCCTTTTTACCACAGGCTGGACAATCCATGTCCTTACATCAACATGTAGAAACCTGACGTTCCTTTTTACCACAGGCTGGACAATCCATGTCCTTACATCAACATGTAGAAACCTGACGTTCCTTTTTACCACAGGCTGGACAATCCATGTCCTTCCATCAACATGTAGAAACCTGACGTTCCTTTTTACCACAGGCTGGACAATCCATGTCCTTACATCAACATGTAGAAACCTGATGTCCCTTTTTACCACAGGCTGGACAATCCATGTCCTTACATCAACATGTAGAAACCTGACGTTCCTTTTTACCACAGGCTGGACAATCCATGTCCTTCCATCAACATGTAGAAACCTGACGTTCCTTTTTACCACAGGCTGGACAATCCATGTCCTTACATCAACATGTAAAAACCTGACGTTCCTTTTTACCACAGGCTGGACAATCCATGTCCTTACATCAACATGTAAAAACCTGATGTCCCTTTTTACCACAGGCTGGACAATCCATGTCCTTACATCAACATGTAAAAACCTGACGTTCCTTTTTACCACAGGCTGGACAATCCATGTCCTTCCATCAACATGTAGAAACCTGACGTTCCTTTTTACCACAGGCTGGACAATCCATGTCCTTCCATCAACATGTAGAAACCTGACGTCCCTTTTTACCACAGGCTGGACAATCCATGTCCTTACATCAACATGTAAAAACCTGACGTTCCTTTTTACCACAGGCTGGACAATCCATGTCCTTACATCAACATGTAAAAACCTGACGTGCCTTTTTACCACAGGCTGGACAATCCATGTCCTTACATCAACATGTAAAAACCTGACGTTCCTTTTTACCACAGGCTGGACAATCCATGTCCTTACATCAACATGTAAAAACCTGACGTCCCTTTTTACCACAGGCTGGACAATCCATGTCCTTACATCAACATGTAAAAACCTGACGTCCCTTTTTACCACAGGCTGGACAATCCATGTCCTTACATCAACATGTAGAAACCTGACGTCCCTTTTTACCACAGGCTGGACAATCCATGTCCTTACATCAACATGTCGAAACCTGATGTCCCTTTTTACCACAGGCTGGACAATCCATGTCCTTACATCAACATGTAGAAACCTGACGTCCCTTTTTACCACAGGCTGGACAATCCATGTCCTTACATCAACATGTAGAAACCTGATGTCCCTTTTTACCACAAGCTGGACAATCCATGTCCTTCCATCAACATGTAGAAACCTGATGTCCCTTTTTACCACAGGCCGGACAATCCATGTCCTTCCATCAACATGTAGAAACCTGATGTCCCTTTTTACCACAGGCCGGACAATCCATGTCCTTACATCAACATGTAGAAACCTGATGTCCCTTTTTACCACAGGCCGGACAATCCATGTCCTTACATCAACATGTAGAAACCTGATGTCCCTTTTTACCACAAGCTGGACAATCCATGTCCTTACATCAACATGTAGAAACCTGATGTCCCTTTTTACCACAGGCTGGACAATCCATGTCCTTACATCAACATGTAGAAACCTGATGTCCCTTTTTACCACAGGCTGGACAATCCATGTCCTTACATCAACATGTAGAAACCTGACGTTCCTTTTTACCACAGGCTGGACAATCCATGTCCTTCCATCAACATGTAGAAACCTGACGTTCCTTTTTACCACAGGCTGGACAATCCATGTCCTTACATCAACATGTAAAAACCTGACGTTCCTTTTTACCACAGGCTGGACAATCCATGTCCTTACATCAACATGTAAAAACCTGATGTCCCTTTTTACCACAGGCTGGACAATCCATGTCCTTACATCAACATGTAAAAACCTGACGTTCCTTTTTACCACAGGCTGGACAATCCATGTCCTTCCATCAACATGTAGAAACCTGACGTTCCTTTTTACCACAGGCTGGACAATCCATGTCCTTCCATCAACATGTAGAAACCTGACATCCCTTTTTACCACAGGCTGGACAATCCATGTCCTTACATCAACATGTAAAAACCTGACGTTCCTTTTTACCACAGGCTGGACAATCCATGTCCTTCCATCAACATGTAAAAACCTGACGTGCCTTTTTACCACAGGCTGGACAATCCATGTCCTTACATCAACATGTAAAAACCTGACGTTCCTTTTTACCACAGGCTGGACAATCCATGTCCTTACATCAACATGTAAAAACCTGACGTCCCTTTTTACCACAGGCTGGACAATCCATGTCCTTACATCAACATGTAAAAACCTGACGTCCCTTTTTACCACAGGCTGGACAATCCATGTCCTTACATCAACATGTAGAAACCTGACGTCCCTTTTTACCACAGGCTGGACAATCCATGTCCTTACATCAACATGTCGAAACCTGATGTCCCTTTTTACCACAGGCTGGACAATCCATGTCCTTACATCAACATGTAGAAACCTGACGTCCCTTTTTACCACAGGCTGGACAATCCATGTCCTTACATCAACATGTAGAAACCTGATGTCCCTTTTTACCACAAGCTGGACAATCCATGTCCTTCCATCAACATGTAGAAACCTGATGTCCCTTTTTACCACAGGCCGGACAATCCATGTCCTTCCATCAACATGTAGAAACCTGATGTCCCTTTTTACCACAGGCCGGACAATCCATGTCCTTACATCAACATGTAGAAACCTGATGTCCCTTTTTACCACAGGCCGGACAATCCATGTCCTTACATCAACATGTAGAAACCTGATGTCCCTTTTTACCACAAGCTGGACAATCCATGTCCTTACATCAACATGTAGAAACCTGATGTCCCTTTTTACCACAGGCCGGACAATCCATGTCCTTCCATCAACATGTAGAAACCTGATGTCCCTTTTTACCACAGGCCGGACAATCCATGTCCTTACATCAACATGTAGAAACCTGATGTCCCTTTTTACCACAGGCCGGACAATCCATGTCCTTCCATCAACATGTAGAAACCTGACGTCCCTTTTTACCACAGGCCGGACAATCCATGTCCTTCCATCAACATGTAGAAACCTGATGTCCCTTTTTACCACAGGCCGGACAATCCATGTCCTTCCATCAACATGTAGAAACCTGATGTCCCTTTTTACCACAGGCCGGACAATCCATGTCCTTACATCAACATGTAGAAACCTGACGTTCCTTTTTACCACAGGCTGGACAATCCATGTCCTTCCATCAACATGTAGAAACCTGACGTCCCTTTTTACCACAGGCTGGACAATCCATGTCCTTACATCAACATGTAAAAACCTGACGTCCCTTTTTACCACAGGCTGGACAATCCATGTCCTTCCATCAACATGTAGAAACCTGACGTTCCTTTTTACCACAGGCTGGACAATCCATGTCCTTACATCAACATGTAGAAACCTGATGTCCCTTTTTACCACAGGCTGGACAATCCATGTCCTTACATCAACATGTAGAAACCTGACGTTCCTTTTTACCACAGGCTGGACAATCCATGTCCTTACATCAACATGTAGAAACCTGACGTTCCTTTTTACCACAGGCTGGACAATCCATGTCCTTCCATCAACATGTAGAAACCTGACGTTCCTTTTTACCACAGGCTGGACAATCCATGTCCTTACATCAACATGTAGAAACCTGATGTCCCTTTTTACCACAGGCTGGACAATCCATGTCCTTACATCAACATGTAGAAACCTGACGTTCCTTTTTACCACAGGCTGGACAATCCATGTCCTTCCATCAACATGTAGAAACCTGACGTTCCTTTTTACCACAGGCTGGACAATCCATGTCCTTACATCAACATGTAAAAACCTGACGTTCCTTTTTACCACAGGCTGGACAATCCATGTCCTTACATCAACATGTAAAAACCTGATGTCCCTTTTTACCACAGGCTGGACAATCCATGTCCTTACATCAACATGTAAAAACCTGACGTTCCTTTTTAACACAGGCTGGACAATCCATGTCCTTCCATCAACATGTAGAAACCTGACGTTCCTTTTTACCACAGGCTGGACAATCCATGTCCTTCCATCAACATGTAGAAACCTGACGTCCCTTTTTACCACAGGCTGGACAATCCATGTCCTTACATCAACATGTAAAAACCTGACGTTCCTTTTTACCACAGGCTGGACAATCCATGTCCTTACATCAACATGTAAAAACCTGACGTGCCTTTTTACCACAGGCTGGACAATCCATGTCCTTACATCAACATGTAAAAACCTGACGTTCCTTTTTACCACAGGCTGGACAATCCATGTCCTTACATCAACATGTAAAAACCTGACGTCCCTTTTTACCACAGGCTGGACAATCCATGTCCTTACATCAACATGTAAAAACCTGACGTCCCTTTTTACCACAGGCTGGACAATCCATGTCCTTACATCAACATGTAGAAACCTGACGTCCCTTTTTACCACAGGCTGGACAATCCATGTCCTTACATCAACATGTCGAAACCTGATGTCCCTTTTTACCACAGGCTGGACAATCCATGTCCTTACATCAACATGTAGAAACCTGACGTCCCTTTTTACCACAGGCTGGACAATCCATGTCCTTACATCAACATGTAAAAACCTGACGTTCCTTTTTACCACAGGCTGGACAATCCATGTCCTTACATCAACATGTAGAAACCTGACGTTCCTTTTTACCACAGGCTGGACAATCCATGTCCTTACATCAACATGTAAAAACCTGATGTCCCTTTTTACCACAGGCTGGACAATCCATGTCCTTACATCAACATGTAAAAACCTGACGTTCCTTTTTACCACAGGCTGGACAATCCATGTCCTTACATCAACATGTAAAAACCTGATGTCCCTTTTTACCACAGGCTGGACAATCCATGTCCTTACATCAACATGTAAAAACCTGACGTTCCTTTTTACCACAGGCTGGACAATCCATGTCCTTCCATCAACATGTAGAAACCTGACGTTCCTTTTTACCACAGGCTGGACAATCCATGTCCTTCCATCAACATGTAGAAACCTGACGTCCCTTTTTACCACAGGCTGGACAATCCATGTCCTTACATCAACATGTAAAAACCTGACGTTCCTTTTTACCACAGGCTGGACAATCCATGTCCCTTACATCAACATGTAAAAACCTGACGTGCCTTTTTACCACAGGCTGGACAATCCATGTCCTTACATCAACATGTAAAAACCTGACGTTCCTTTTTACCACAGGCTGGACAATCCATGTCCTTACATCAACATGTAAAAACCTGACGTCCCTTTTTACACAGGCTGGACAATCCATGTCCTTACATCAACATGTAAAAACCTGACGTCCCTTTTTTACCACAGGCTGGACAATCCATGTCCTTACATCAACATGTAGAAACCTGACGTCCCTTTTTACCACAGGCTGGACAATCCATGTCCTTACATCAACATGTCGAAACCTGATGTCCCTTTTTACCACAGGCTGGACAATCCATGTCCTTACCATCAACATGTAGAAACCTGACGTCCCTTTTACACAGGCTGGACAATCCATTGTCCTTACATCAACATGTAGAAACCTGATGTCCCTTTTTAACACAAGCGTGACATACATGTCCTTCCATCAACATGTAGAAACCTGATGTCCCTTTTTACCACAGGCCGGACCAATCCATGTCCTTTCCATCAACATGTAGAAACCTGATGTTCCCTTTTAACCACAGGCCGGACAATCCATGTCCTTACATCAACATGTAGAAAACCTGACGTCCCTTTTTACCACAGGCCGGACAATCCATGTCCTTACATCAACATGTAGAAACCTGATGTCCCTTTTTACCACAAGCTGGACAATCCATGTCCTTACATCAACATGTAGAAACCTGATGTCCTTTTTACCACAGGCCGGACAATCCATGTCCTTCCATCAACATGTAGAAACCTGATGTCCCTTTTTACCACAGCCGGACAATCCATGTCCTTACATCAACATGTAGAAAACCTGATGTCCCTTTTACCACAGGCCGGACAATCCATGTCCTTCCATCAACATGTAGAAACCTGATGTCCCTTTTTACCACAGGCCGGACAATCCATGTCCTTCCATCAACATGTAGAGAAACC
>NW_024060231.1:0-22500 GCF_016432855.1 Salvelinus namaycush
TTAATGGTTGGATCATGATCCCCATTATAATCATTGGCCAGTACGGATAATTAAGTAAAACCACAAGTGCTACATGCGCTAGGTAGCTAGGTACTGTACTCTAGGTATATGCAGGGCCAGACTTGATCCCGTTCTCAGTCTCATGCTACATGCGCTAGGTAGCTAGGTACTGTACTGTAGGTATATGCAGAGACAGACTTGATCCCTTCCTGTCCTCAGTCTCATGCTACATGCGCTAGGTAGCTAGGTACTGTACTGTAGGTATATGCAGAGACAGACTTGATCCCTTCCTCAGTCTCATGCTACATGCGCTAGGTAGCTAGGTACTGTACTGTAGGTATATGCAGAGACAGACTTGATCCCTTCCTGTCCTCAGTCTCATGCTACATGCGCTAGGTAGCTAGGTACTGTACTGTAGGTATATGCAGGGCCAGACTTGATCCCGTCCTGTCCTCAGTCTCATGCTACATGCGCTAGGTAGCTAGGTACTGTACTGTAGGTATATGCAGAGACAGACTTGATCCCTTCCTGTCCTCAGTCTCATGCTACATGCGCTAGGTAGCTAGGTACTGTACTGTAGGTATATACAGGGCCAGACTTGATCCCTTGCCCGTCCTCAGTCTTATGCTACATGCGCTAGGTAGCTAGGTACTGTACTGTAGGTATATGCAGGGCCAGGCTTGATCCCTTGCCGTCCTCAGTCTCATTCTATTTAAACCTGCAGGTCCTTGGAGCTGCAGCCCTTCTCCCTCAAGCCCCTCCTACGCAGAGCCATGGCTTATGAGACGATGGAGCGGTACCGACAGGCCTACGTGGATTACAAGACCGTGCTACAGATAGATATCAGTGTGCAGGCTGCACATGACAGTGTTAACAGGTAAACTACTCCACCTTTACCCTCATTAGACAGTGTTAACAGGTAAACTACTCCACCTTTACCCTCATTAGACAGTGTTAACAGGTAAACTACTCCACCTTTACTCTCATTAGACAGTGTTAACAGGTAAACTACTCCACCCTCACCTTTACCCTCATTAGGGTTGCAAAATTCCATGAACTTTCCCAAACTTCCCAGAAATCCCAGTTGGAGTATTCCTGGAATCAGGAGACCATGAGCAGGCAATCTGGAATCCACCGACCAGGATATCTAGAAAACCTGGACATTTTGGGGAAGTTAACAGAATTGATCCACCCTACAGGAACAACCATGTGAAGTGATTGAGAGTTGTTTGAAAGGCCCAAGTCAGACCCCTTTAACTATCGACTCTAATTATCCAGCTCAGACGTCAATCTTCAGACCCCTTTAACTATCGACTCTAATTATCCAGCTCAGACGTCAATCTTCAGACCCCTTTAACTATCGACTCTAATTATCCAGCTCAGACGTCAATCTTCAGACCCCTTTAACTATCGACTCTAATTATCCAGCTCAGACGTCAATCTTCAGACCCCTTTAACTATCGACTCTAATTATCCAGCTCAGACGTCAATCTTCAGACCCCTTTAACTATCGACTCTAATTATCCAGCTCAGACGTCAATCTTCAGACCCCTTTAACTATCGACTCTAATTATCCAGCTCAGACGTCAATCTTCAGACCCCTTTAACTATCGACTCTAATTATCCAGCTCAGACGTCAATCTTCAGACCCCTTTAACTATCGACTCTAATTATCCAGCTCAGACGTCAATCTTCAGACCCCTTTAACTATCGACTCTAATTATCCAGCTCAGACGTCAATCTTCAGACCCCTTTAACTATCGACTCTAATTATCCAGCTCAGACGTCAATCTTCAGACCCCTTTAACTATCGACTCTAATTATCCAGCTCAGACGTCAATCTTCAGACCCCTTTAACTATCGACTCTAATTATCCAGCTCAGACGTCAATCTTCAGACCCCTTTAACTAGCGACTCTAATTATCCAGCTCAGACGTCAATCTTCAGACCCCTTTAACTATCGACTCTAATTATCCAGCTCAGACGTCAATCTTCAGACCCCTTTAACTATCGACTCTAATTATCCAGCTCAGACGTCAATCTTCAGACCCCTTTAACTATCGACTCTAATTATCCAGCTCAGACGTCAATCTTCTTCAAGCAAACGTTGCCGTGTGAATTACCTGCAGTCCTCCGGTCCTCTAGCTACTGCAGCTCCACACTATTTATACACTGTCCTGCACTTACATAATAGAGGATAGCTGGGAGGATAACACGGTCTGTTGTGTGTGTGTCTCTCTGTACGTCTGGTTCCTCCAGGATCACGCGGTTACTGATAGAGCAGGATGGAGAGCAGTGGAGAGAGAAACTACCTGAGATCCCTCTAGTCCCACTGTCAGCTCAGCAGCACCGCAGGGAGGAACCACCCAGCGCGGAGGTCCTACAGGCCAGAGCAGAGAAGGCCAAGCACCACGCAGGTAGGTCTCTCACCAGGTAGAACTCTTTAGGGTTCCAGGTAGAACTCTTTAGGGTTCCAGGTAGAACTCTTTAGGGTTCCAGGTAGGTCTCTCACTCAGCCTAGTCCACACTCTTAGAAGAAAAGAGTTCCAAGGGTTCTTTGGCTGTCCTCATAGGAGAACCCTTTTTGGTTCCAGGTAGAACTCTTTAGGGTTCTAGGTAGAACTCTTTAGGGTTCCAGGTAGAACTAGTTAGGGTTCCATCTAGAACCCTCTGGGGAAATGGTTCTACATGGAACCCAATATGGTTCTACCTGGAACCCTAAAGAGTTCTACCTGGAACCAAAAAGGGTTCTTCAATGGGTTCTCCTACGGGGACCGCTGAATAACTCTTTTAGGTTCTAGATAGCACCTATTTTTCTAAGAGTGTAGTCACCCAGAAGCTAATCTGTGTCCGCTGACCAGTCGTTTCCTCTGTCACAAGAGACTACATTCTACTCCCTATTGTTGTTCACTAATTCTGACCAGAGCCCATAGCACCCTATTCCCTCTATAGTGCACTACCTTTGGCCAGAGCCCAGGGTTAAACGCAGTGCAATAGGGAATAGGGTGGCATTTTCTGTGCAGCAAGCATCATCATTCCTCATCCTCTTTCTGCTGTGAGCTGGAACCTTGAGTTTGAGTTTGAGTTTATTTTTACAGGGACAGTGCACATTAATCAACGTTTCAGTAAAAGTGCCGGTTTTAGCCAGCCGGCTAATTTTCAACCGCAGTCCCTGGGCAGGTTATAAAAAACAATTACAATATAGACAATAGCAACATAGAACAAGACATAGCATACAGACATAGCAACATAGGACAAGCAAGACGTAGCATACAGACAGAGCAACATAGAACAAAAAGCAGCAAGACAAAATTCATAAAAGCAACAAAGTGTTTCCACACCTCACAAGTTACAGACAACAGACATGGAAAGCGGCAACACACAGCTAGGGACCATGTTCACAAATCTGATTGACCTTTAGCCATGTCTTCAAGCATTTTGTGAAAGTGTGATATGTGGTGCAGTTATGTGTGTCTGATGGCAGTGTATTCCAGACATGGGAAGCTCTCACAGAAAAAGCGGATTTACTAAAGGTGCTTTTCCTTAGGGGAACTATACAGTCACCTCTCATGGCAGACCTTGTGGATCTGCTGCCATATGTTTGGGTTTTCTGTTTAACAAAAATACTGAGTGGAGGGGGAGCCAAGCCATTTAGGATCTTGAATACAAGACATGCATCGGTGTATTGCACAAGATTTTCCCAACTCAGGAGCTCATGCTTTCTGAGGATGTGACAGTGATGATGGCTATTGGGCTTCCTATCAAGCACTTTGAGAGCCTGTTTGTAGACAGACTGAATAGGTCTTACTGTTGTACAGCAAGCTTGGGCCCAACTAGTCAAGCAGTATGTTAAGTGGGGGAGTATCATAGATTTGAAGTACAGTTTTGCTACCTCTGTAGTCAAACAATTTCGTATAAATCGGAAATTAGCTAGGTTGAATTTGGTTATTTGAATTACCTTTTTCACATGCTTTTTAAAAGAGAGGTTGGAATCAAGTATGATGCCAAGGTAGTTAAAATCAGATACCACCTGGAGCTTCTCCCCTGACACATAGACATCTGGCTCAGTAGCATCTGTTGCCCTCTTTGTGAAGAACATGCAAACAGTTTTTTTCACATTGAGATGCAAACACGAGTCACTGAGCCACTTTGTAACCTGGACCATTACAGTAGTGAGTCACTGAGCCACTTTGTAACCTGGACCATTACAGTAGTGAGTCACTGAGCCACTTTGTAACCTTGACCATTACAGTAGTGAGTCACTGAGCTACTTTGTAACCTGGACCATTACAGTAGTGAGTCACTGAGCCACTTTGTAACCTGGACCATTACAGTAGTGAGTCACTGAGCCACTTTGTAACCTGGACCATTACAGTAGTGAGTCACTGAGCCAC
This sequence comes from Salvelinus namaycush, assembly GCF_016432855.1. NCBI lineage: Eukaryota > Metazoa > Chordata > Actinopteri > Salmoniformes > Salmonidae > Salvelinus > Salvelinus namaycush. Next base: position 4,395 of record NW_024060231.1, read on the forward strand.
TTTGTAACCTGGACCATTACAGTAGTGAGTCACTGAGCCACTTTGTAACCTGGACCATTACAGTAGTGAGTCACTGAGCCACTTTGTAACCTGGACCATTACAGTAGTGAGTCACTTTGTAACCTGGACCATTACAGTAGTGAGTCACTGAGCCACTTTGTAACCTGGACCATTACAGTAGTGAGTCACTGAGCCACTTTGTAACCTGGACCATTACAGTAGTGAGTCAGTGAGCCACTTTGTAACCTGGACCATTACAGTAGTGAGTCACTGAGCCACTTTGTAACCTGGACCATTACAGTAGTGAGTCACTGAGCCACTTTGTAACCTGGACCATTACAGTAGTGAGTCACTGAGCCACTTTGTAACCTGGACCATTACAGTAGTGAGTCACTGAGCCACTTTGTAACCTGGACCATTACAGTAGTGAGTCACTGAGCCACTTTGTAACCTGGACCATTACAGTAGTGAGCCACTTTGTAACCTGGACCATTACAGTAGTGAGTTCTTGTGCAGCTTGTTGTTTGCTCTTTGCACATATATCACTGTATCATCTGCATACATTTGAACTTCAGACCCAGTACAGACAGAAGGCAGATCATTAATGTACAGGCTGAACAGGAGGGGCCCCAGTATTGACCCTTGGGGCACGCCCACATCATAGCTAAGAGTGGGCGACAGCTCATTGCTCACTCTGACACACTGAGTTCTGCCTTCAAGGTATGATTTCATCCATCTCAAGGCATCGGGGGAAAAGTTGAACTTGGACAATTTTGTGATGAGAATCTCATGGTTAACAGTATCAAAAGCCTTCCTTAGGTCCAGAAACACAGCCCCAACAACGCCCCCTTTGTCCATCTTGGACTTCACATTTTCCAGAAGAAAGCAGTTGGCCGTTTCTGTGGAGTGTTTCGCTCTGAAGCCAAACTGCATGGAGTGTAATGTGAAGGGGCTGTTGTTGAGGTGGGCAATCAGTTGTTCTGCTACACACTTTTCAACAACCTTTGACACCACAGGTAGTATACTAATGGGCCTGTAGTTACTCACGTCAGCAGGGTCGCCTGATTTAAAGATGGCCGTTATTATGGCCGACTTCCATACCCTTGGAAACACCCCGAGACCAATAGATGTGTTGGTGACCTTAGTAATGGGGCCAATGAGTGACTCTTTGTAGTTTTTAAGAAAGGTAGACTCCATCCCAAACACATCTTTGGCTTTAGAGTTCTTTAGTGAGCTAATCACCTTGTCCACCTTTGACTCAGAAACCTCCCTTATGATGAAGACAGGTTGAGCATCATTTACTAGCACTGAGCCCAAGAAACCAGTGGAGGGGTTCTGTGTCAGTACCCTGACAGAGTCAATAAAGTAGGAATTGAAGGCTATTGCTATTTCGACTGCATCCTGTGTTAGATTGTTATTCACCATGATTTCTAGTCTTTTTGCAGTGTTACTATGGTCTTTCCCTGTTAACTTTTTTAGATTCTCCCAGATCAGTTTAGAATTTCCCTTTGCTTCACCAATTATGTTAATAAAAAAGTTTGCCTTGGCCTGTCTGATTTCTTTAATCACCTTATTTCTCAACATGGTAAACTTACGTCTGTCATGCTCTAATTTGGATCTTAGGGCTATTTTTAGATAATAATCTCGTTCTTTCATCAATTTCCAGATTTCTCCATTTAGCCAAGGAAGAGTGCTCTTTTGGCCAGGTTTGGATTTGATTTTCTTTAGGAAACCATTTAATGTAGTCTGGATTGTGGATAGAAAAACTTGACTATCAGCTTCCACGTCTGCATAGGACAAGAGATCATTCCAGTTAATTCCCTTAATTGCGTTTTCAAAATAGCTTAATTCACTCTTAGGTATTCTTAGTTGATCAGGCTTTCTAACAGTAGAGAGGTTAAACCTGCTCTTAGACAGCTTTCTGGCTATAAGTGTCAGATTATGATCAGATAGCCCAGTAACCATATTGAATGATTTAGTCACTCTCTCTGGTTTATTACTGAACACCAAATCAATCTGTGTTTTAGAGCAACAAGTCACCCTGGTTGGCCCTTTAACTAGCTGTGTAAGGTCAAAGGCATTAGTGATCCGTTTGAGGGTTTTCCTACAACACTTGTCTTCATAATTAATGTTAAAATCTCCCATTAAGATGACCTCTTTCCCAAAATCACATTCCCTAAGCATGTTATTAAACTGATCAAAAAACACACTTTTGGTGGAAGGTGGCCTATACATTCCAATGAGGGTAAAAGACATTTGGGGAGACAGTGTAATGTTCAGGCCAATACATTCTAGTTCATTATCACATGACCACTCAATTTGTTTACATCGGATATGTTCTTTAATGTAAATCATCACACCCCCTCCTCTTCCTTCAGTCCTGTCTCTCCTGAAAACATTGTAGCCAGGCACAATCAAAGCAGCAGATGGAGAGTTTTTATGGAGCCATGTCTCTGAGAGGCAGAGAAAGTCAAGGTTGGAGTCTGTGAGTAGATGTTGAATTTGATCACTTTTTGGAATGACACTACGAATGTTCAAGTGCCCCCCTAGTAGTCCCTTGGGCTTAGCTCGTGGGTCCCAGATGACTCGAGAGTGATTGACACATTGAAAAAAGTTACATTTTCTGTGTTTTCTGACGGCTGGGTTTAGGCCGTTTTGTTTCGTTTTGATTAGGGGCAGTTCTATAGCGCAATTAACAATCCCTCCCGCCTGCACTGGATGCGGGGAACTAATTAAAACAGCTTGCGTACCAGAAGCAGAGTCAGGGATCGCATATAGCGACTTTGGTATGTTTGAAGAGTCAAAATCTATCCTGGAGCCGGGTGAGTCGAGAGAAACCATAGGACCATAGCACTCACCCACTTCCACAGCGGCGACGATCAGTGGACGAGGCCATCCACCGCTTTCCACTCCGGTGCGTATCGCTGGCTCGGTGATGTTGGGCCCAGGATTGAGTTGCACATCCCCGGAGAGCAGGAGGGTAGTGAACAGGTAGTTTAACAGTTTCCGATAAATGTTGGACTTGTGTTTGTTGCGCCTAAGCGGTTCAGTAGAATAAGGAGCGAGGTAGACTTGGCCATTATTCAGAACATTATGGTATGCTGTGTACTGTCCGCTCCCGTGGAACGGTGAACCAATGTGTTTGGTGTTAATATTCTCCGGTAGTAGACTGATTGTGTCATCCCAGCAAGGACGCACTGAGATTATCAGTAGAGCAGCTACATAACTGACAATCATGGCAGAGTACTGGAGATAAAACACATAATTGCGCTTTAACTCTTTGCATGAGTTACTTAGCTGGGGTCGGCGTACACCTGATGGTTTAGATAAAATTACAGCATTCGAATGAGAAGCGGCACCTGCCGCACCACCCTGTCTTCCGTCCGCCATTTTGCAAATTAGGTTTCGCGGGTAGAGGGACTGGTAGAGGGACTGGTAACCTTCAAAGGTCTTATAGTCTACAGGAGACACACTGTCTGCTAGAGGACTGGAGGGGGACTAGTGGAACAGAGAGAGGAGACATACTGTCTGCTAGAGGACTGGAGGGGGACTAGTGGAACAGAGAGAGGAGACATACTGTCTGCTAGAGGACTGGAGGGGGACTAGTGGAACAGAGACAGGAGACACACTGTCTGCTAGAGGACTGGAGGAGGACTAGTGGAACAGAGAGAGGAGACATACTGTCTGCTAGAGGACTGGAGGGGGACTAGTGGAACAGAGACAGGAGACACACTGTCTGCTAGAGGACTGGAGGAGGACTAGTGGAACAGAGAGAGGAGACATACTGTCTGCTAGAGGACTGGAGGGGGACTAGTGGAACAGAGAGAGGAGACATACTGTCTGCTAGAGGACTGGAGGGGGACTAGTGGAACAGAGACAGGAGACACACTGTCTGCTAGAGGACTGGAGGAGGACTAGTGGAACAGAGAGAGGAGACATACTGTCTGCTAGAGGACTGGAGGGGGACTAGTGGAACAGAGACAGGAGACACACTGTCTGCTAGAGGACTGGAGGAGGACTAGTGGAACAGAGAGAGGAGACATACTGTCTGCTAGAGGACTGGAGGGGGACTAGTGGAACAGAGAGAGGAGACATACTGTCTGCTAGAGGACTGGAGGGGGACTAGTGGAACAGAGGAGACATACTGTCTGCTAGAGGACTGGAGGGGGACTAGTGGAACAGAGACAGGAGACATACTGTCTGCTAGAGGACTGGAGGGGGACTAGTGGAACAGAGGAGACATACTGTCTGCTAGAGGACTGGAGGGGGACTAGTGGAACAGAGGAGACATACTGTCTGCTAGAGGACTGGAGGGGGACTAGTGGAACAGAGAGAGGAGACATACTGTCTGCTGCTGTAGTCTATATAACAGGACAATAATTAGAGATAGCCCTATACCCCAGCCCCTCTCCCCCCAGCCCTATACCCTAGCCCCTCTCCCCCCAGCCCTATACCCCAGCCCCTCTCCCCCCAGTCCTATACCCTAGCCCCTCTCCCCCTAACCCTATACCCCTCTCCCCCTAACCCTATACCCCTCTCCCCTAGCCCTATACCCCAGCCCTATACCCTAGCCCCTCTCCCCCCAGCCCTATACCCTAGCCCCTCTCCCCCCAGCCCTATACCCCAGCCCCTCTCCCCCCAGTCCTATACCCTAGCCCCTCTCCCCCTAACCCTATACCCCTCTCCCCCTAACCCTATACCCCTCTCCCCTAGCCCTATACCCCAGCCCTATACCCTAGCCCCTCTCCCCCCAGCCCTATACCCTAGCCCCTCTCCCCCCAGCCCTATACCCCAGCCCCCCCCCCCCTAACCCTATACCCCTCTCCCCTAGCCCTATACCCCAGCCCTATACCCTAGCCCCTCTCCCCCCAGCCCTATACCCTAGCCCCTCTCCCCCCAGCCCTATACCCCAGCCCCTCTCCCCCCAGTCCTATACCCTAGCCCCTCTCCCCCTAACCCTATACCCCTCTCCCCCTAACCCTATACCCCTCTCCCCTAACCCTATACCCCTCTCCCATAACCCTATACCCCTCTCCCCCTAACCCTATACCCCTCTCCCATAACCCTATACCCCTCTCCCCCTAACCCCTATACCCCTCTCCCCCTAAACCCTATACCCCTCTCCCCCTAAACCCTATACCCCTCTCCCCCTAACCCTATACCCCTCTCCCCCTAACCCCTATACCCCTCTCCCCCTAACCCCTATACCCCTCTCCCCCTAACCCTATACCCCTCTCCCCCTAACCCTATACCCCTCTCCCCCTAACCCTATACCCCTCTCCCCCTAACCCTATACCCCTCCCCCCTAACCCTATACCCCTCTCCCCCTAACCCTATACCCCTCTCCCCCTAACCCTATACCCCTCTCCCCCTAACCCTATACCCCAGCCCTATACCCTAGCCCCTCCCCCAAGCCCTATACCCCAGCCCCTCCCCCCCTATACCCCAGCCACTCCCCCCAGCCCTATACCCTAGCCCCTCCCCCCAGCCCTATACCCCAGCCCCTCCCCCCTATACCCCAGCCACTCCCCCCAGCCCTATACCCTAGCCCCTCCCCCCAGCCCTATACCCTAGCCCCTCCCCCCAGCCCTATACCCCAGCCCCTCCCCCCCTATACCCCAGCCACTCCCCCCAGCCCTATACCCCAGCCACTCCCCCCAGCCCTATACCCTAGCCCCTCCCCCCAGCACTATACCCCAGCCCCTCCCCCCCTATACCCCAGCCACTCCCCCCAGCCCTACACCCCTAGCCCCTCCCCCCCTAACCCTATACCCCAGCCCCTCTCCCCCCAGCCCTATACCCCAGCCCCTCTCCCCCCAGCCCTATACCCCAGCCCCTCTCCCCCCAGCCCTATACCCCAGCCCCTCTCCCCCCAGCCCTATACCCCAGCCCCTCTCCCTCCAGCCCTATACCCTAGCCCCTCCCCCCAGCCCTATACCCCAGCCCCTCCCCCCCTATACCCCAGCCACTCCCCCCAGCCCTATACCCCTAGCCCCTCTCCCCCCCAACCCTATACCCCAGCCCCTCTCCCCCCAGCCCTATACCCCAGCCCCTCTCCCTCCAGCCCTATACCCCAGCCCCTCTCCCCCCAGCCCTATACCCCAGCCCCTCTCCACCCAGCCCTATACCCCAGCCCCTCTCCACCCAGCCCTATACCCCAGCCCCTCTCCCTCCAGCCCTATACCCCAGCCCCTCTCCCCCCAGCCCTATACCCCAGCCCCTCTCCCTCCAGCCCTATACCCCTCTCCCCCTAACCCTATACCCCTCTCCCTCCAGCCCTATACCCCAGCCCCTCCCCCCCTAACCCTATACCCCAGCCCCTCTCCCTCCAGCCCTATACCCCAGCCCCTCCCCCCCAGCCCCTCTCCCTCCAGCCCTATACCCCAGCCCCTCCCCCCCAGCCCTATACCCCAGCCCCTCTCCCTCCAGCCCTATACCCCAGCCCCTCTCCACCCAGCCCTATACCCCAGCCCCTCTCCACCCAGCCCTATACCCCAGCCCCTCTCCCTCCAGCCCTATACCCCAGCCCCTCCCCCCCAGCCCTATACCCCAGCCACTCCCCCCAGCCCTATACCCTAGCCCCTCCCCCCAGCCCTATACCCCAGCCCCTCCCCCCCTATACCCCAGCCACTCCCCCCAGCCACTCCCCCCAGCCCTATACCCTAGCCCCTCCCCCCAGCCCTATACCCCAGCCCCTCCCCCCCTATACCCCAGCCACTCCCCCCAGCCCTATACCCCTAGCCCCTCCCCCCCCTAACCCTATACCCCAGCCCCTCTCCCTCCAGCCTTATACCCCAGCCCCTCTCCCCCCAGCCCTATACCCCAGCCCCTCTCCCTCCAGCCCTATACCCCAGCCCCTCTCCCCCCAGCCCTATACCCCAGCCCCTCTCCCTCCAGCCCTATACCCCAGCCCCTCTCCCTCCAGCCCTATACCCCAGCCCTATACCCCAGCCCCTCTCCCTCCAGCCCTATACCCCAGCCCCTCTCCCTCCAGCCCTATACCCCAGCCCCTCTCCCTCCAGCCCTATACCCCAGCCCCTCTCCCTCCAGCCCTATACCCCAGCCCCTCCCCCCCAGCCCTATACCCCAGCCCCTCTCCCTCCAGCCCTATACCCCAGCCCCTCTCCACCCAGCCCTATACCCCAGCCCCTCTCCACCCAGCCCTATACCCCAGCCCCTCTCCCTCCAGCCCTATACCCCAGCCCCTCCCCCCCAGCCCTATACCCCAGCCACTCCCCCCAGCCCTATACCCTATACCCCAGCCACTCCCCCCAGCCCTATACCCCAGCCACTCCCCCCAGCCCTATACCCTAGCCCCTCCCCCCAGCCCTATACCCCAGCCCCTCCCCCCCTATACCCCAGCCCCTCCCCCCCTATACCCCAGCCACTCCCCCAGCCCTATACCCCTAGCCCCTCCCCCCCTAACCCTATACCCCAGCCCCTCTCCCTCCAGCCTTATACCCCAGCCCCTCTCCCCCAGCCCTATACCCCAGCCCCTCTCCCTCCAGCCCTATACCCCCAGCCCTATACCCCAGCCCCTCTCCCTCCAGCCCTATACCCCAGCCCCTCTCCCTCCAGCCCTATACCCCAGCCCCTATACCCCAGCCCCTCTCCCTCCAGCCCTATACCCCAGCCCCTCTCCCTCCAGCCTTATACCCCAGCCCCTCTCCACCCAGCCCTATACCCCAGCCCCTCTCCCTCCAGCCCTATACCCCAGCCCCTCCCCCCCAGCCCTATACCCCAGCCCCTCTCCCTCCAGCCCTATACCCCAGCCCCTCTCCACCCAGCCCTATACCCCAGCCCCTCTCCACCCAGCCCTATACCCCAGCCCCTCTCCCTCCAGCCCTATACCCCAGCCCCTCCCCCCCAGCCCTATACCCCAGCCACTCCCCCCAGCCCTATACCCTAGCCCCTCCCCCCAGCCCTATACCCCAGCCCCTCCCCCCCTATACCCCAGCCACTCCCCCCAGCCACTCCCCCCAGCCCTATACCCTAGCCCCTCCCCCCAGCCCTATACCCCAGCCCCTCCCCCCCTATACCCCAGCCACTCCCCCCAGCCCTATACCCCTAGCCCCTCCCCCCCTAACCCTATACCCCAGCCCCTCTCCCTCCAGCCTTATACCCCAGCCCCTCTCCCCCCAGCCCTATACCCCAGCCCCTCTCCCTCCAGCCCTATACCCCAGCCCCTCTCCCCCCAGCCCTATACCCCAGCCCCTCTCCCTCCAGCCCTATACCCCAGCCCCTCTCCCTCCAGCCCTATACCCCAGCCCTATACCCCAGCCCCTCTCCCTCCAGCCCTATACCCCAGCCCCTCTCCCTCCAGCCCTATACCCCAGCCCCTCTCCCTCCAGCCCTATACCCCAGCCCCTCTCCCTCCAGCCCTATACCCCAGCCCCTCTCCCTCCAGCCCTATACCCCAGCCCCTCCCCCCCAGCCCTATACCCCAGCCCCTCTCCCTCCAGCCCTATACCCCAGCCCCTCTCCACCCAGCCCTATACCCCAGCCCCTCCCCCCCAGCCCTATACCCCAGCCCCTCTCCCTCCAGCCTTATACCCCAGCCCCTCTCCACCCAGCCCTATACCCCAGCCCCTCTCCACCCAGCCCTATACCCCAGCCCCTCTCCACCCAGCCCTATACCCCAGCCCCTCTCCACCCAGCCCTATACCCCAGCCCCTCTCCCTCCAGCCCTATACCCCAGCCCCTCTCCCTCCAGCCCTATACCCCAGCCCCTCTCCCTCCAGCCTTATACCCCAGCCCCTCTCCACCCAGCCCTATACCCCAGCCCCTCTCCACCCAGCCCTATACCCCAGCCCCTCTCCACCCAGCCCTATACCCCAGCCCCTCTCCCTCCAGCCCTATACCCCAGCCCCTCTCCCTCCAGCCCTATACCCCAGCCCCTCTCCCCCAAACGGAGCTGGCAGAACGGAGCTGGCAGAACGGAGCTGGCAGCTTTTTCCCAGAACACTCCAGTGGTGTAATTGATTAGCTGTCCGTTATCACATGACTGCTGATTTGACCTGTTTTTACCCTGGATTTATAGGACAACATTACCACACTCACTTATTTTAGTGAAATACGATTCTTACAAAAACAATAAAAACATTTTTGTCAAGTTACTCAGTATGATGTCACACATTTACTCAACCAACACCGTTTCTTCCTTTGCCTGCAGCTCAAAAAGCAGAAGTCTGTTTCAATTCACTGAAACAAGAAGGAAATGAGTTTGTGAAGAAAGGCCAGTTCCAGGAGGCTCTGAGGACGTACAGTGAATGTCTGAAACTGAAGCCAGAGGAATGTCCCATCTACACCAACAGGTAAGGACCTGGCCGTGCCTCCTTCATCCCAACAGGTAAGGACCTGGCCGTGCCTCCTTCATCCCGACAGGTACAGTGGTATTCGGAAAGTATTCAGACCCCTTGACTTATTCCACATGTTGTTACGTTAAAGCCTTATCCTAAAATGGATGACATTGTTTTTCCCCCCTCTTCAATCTGCACACAATACCCCATAATGACATCACAATACCCCATAATGACATCACAATACCCCATAATGACATCACAATACCCCATAATGACGAAGCAAAAACAGGTTTTTGATTATTTTTTTTTACAAATAATAAGACAAAATAAAATATCACATTTACATAAGTATTCAGACCCTTTACTCAGTACTTTGTTGAAGCACCTTTGGCAGCGATTACAGCCTAGAGTCTTCTTGGGTATGACGCTACAAGCTTGTCACCTGTATTTGGGGAGTTTCTCCCATTCTTCTCTGCAGATCCTCTCAAGCTCTGTCAGGTTGGATGGGGAGCGTTGCTGCTCAGCTATTTTCAGGTCTCTCCAGAGATGTTCGATCAGGTTCAAGTCCGGGCTCTGATGCTGTCGCCACCATGCTTCACCTTAGGGATGGTGCCAGGTTTCCTTCAGACGTGATGCTTGGCTTTCAGGCCAAAGATTTCAATCTTGGTTTCATCAGACCAGAGAATCTTGTTTCTCATGGTCTGAGAGTTCTTTAAGTGCCTTTTGGCAAACTCCAAGCAGGCTGTCATGTGCCTTTTACTGAGGAGTGGCTTCCATCTGGCCACTCTTCCATAAAGGCCTGATTGGTGGACTGCTGCAGAGATTGTTGTCCTTCTGGAAGGTTCTCCCATCTCCACAGAGGAACTCTGGGGCTCTGTCAGAGTGACCATTGGGTTCATGGTCACCTCCCTGACCAAGACTCTTCTCCCCTGATTGCTCAATTTGGCTATAGGCGACCAGCTCTAGGAAGAGTCTTGGTGGTTCCAAACGTCTTCCATTTTAAGAATGATGGAGGTCACTGTGTTCTTGGGGACCTTCAATGCTGCAGAAATGTTTAGGTACCCTTCCCCAGATCTGTGCTTCGACACAATCCTGTCTCGGAGCTCTATAGACAATTCCTTCGACCTCATGGCTTGGTTTTTGCTCTGACATGCACTGTCAACTGTGGAACCTTATATAGACAGGTGTGTGCCTTTCCAAATCATGTCCAATCAATTGAATTTACCACAGGTGGACTCCAATCAAGTTGTAGAAACATCAAGGATGATCAATGGAAACAGGATGCACCCAAGCTCAATTTCAAGTCTCATAGCAAAGGGTCTGAATACTTATGTAAATAAGGTATGTTTTTATGTTTTATACATTTTTAACAATTTCTGAAAAACCTGTTTTCGCTTTGTCATTATGGGGTATTGTGATGTCATTATGGGGTATTGTGATGTCATTAAGGGGAATTGTGATGTCATTATGGGGTATTGTGATGTCATTATGGGGTATTGTGATGTCATTATGGGATATTGTGATGTCATTAAGGGGAATTGTGATGTCATTATGGGGTATTGTGATGTCATTAAGGGGTATTGTGATGTCATTATGGGGTATTGTGATGTCATTAAGGGGGTATTGTGATGTCATTAGGGTGTATTGTGATGTCATTAGGGGATATTGTGTGTAGATTGATGAGGATTTGTTTTTATTTGGTCAATTTTCAAATAAGGCTGTAAAGTAACAAAATGTGGAAAAGGGGAAGGGGTCTGAATACTTTCCTAATGCACTGAACAAAACCCTGGTCTGTGTAACCGATGGGAACAGAACCCTGGTCTGTGTAACCGATGGGAACAGAACCCTGGTCTGTGTAACCAGTGGGAACAGAACCCTGGTCTGTGTAACCGATGGGAACAGAACCCTGGTCTGTGTAACCGATGGGAACAGAACCCTGGTCTGTGTAACCGATGGGAACAGAACCCTGGTCTGTGTAACCGGTAGGAACAGAACCCTGGTCTGTGTAACCGGTAGGAACAGAACCCTGGTCTGTGTAACCAGTGGGAACAGAACCCTGGTCTGTGTAACCGATGGGAACAGAACCCCGGTCTGTGTAACCGATGGGAACAGAACCCCGGTCTGTGTAACCAGTGGGAACAGAACCCTGGTCTGTGTAACCAGTGGGAACAGAACCCCGGTCTGTGTAACCAGTGGGAACAGAACCCCGGTCTGTGTAACCAGTGGGAACAGAACCCCGGTCTGTGTAACCAGTGGGAACAGAACCCCGGTCTGTGTAACCGATGGGAACAGAACCCCGGTCTGTGTAACCGATGGGAACAGATCCCCGGTCTGTGTAACCGATGGGAACAGAACCCCGGTCTGTGTAACCGATGGGAACAGAACCCCGGTCTGTGTAACCGATGGGAACAGAACCCCGGTCTGTGTAACCGGTGGGAACAGAACCCCGGTCTGTGTAACCGGTGGGAACAGAACCCCGGTCTGTGTAACCGGTGGGAACAGAACCCCGGTCTGTGTAACCGGTGGGAACAGAACCCCGGTCTGTGTAACCAGTGGGAACAGAACCCCGGTCTGTGTAACCAGTGGGAACAGAACCCCGGTCTGTGTAACCGGTGGGAACAGAACCCCGGTCTGTGTAACCAGTGGGAACAGAACCCCGGTCTGTGTAACCGATGGGAACAGAACCCCGGTCTGTGTAACCGATGGGAACAGAACCCCGGTCTGTGTAACCGATGGGAACAGAACCCCGGTCTGTGTAACCGATGGGAACAGAACCCCGGTCTGTGTAACCGATGGGAACAGAACCCCGGTCTGTGTAACCGATGGGAACAGAACCCCGGTCTGTGTAACCGATGGGAACAGAACCCCGGTCTGTGTAACCGATGGGAACAGAACCCCGGTCTGTGTAACCGATGGGAACAGAACCCCGGTCTGTGTAACCGATGGGAACAGAACCCCGGTCTCCCACTCGCCAAGTCAATGTCTGAGGGGCGAGATTTTCCTCACGAGAGTGTGACTCCAAATCACCTCTCCTACATATGATTTGAATATTGTAACCCCAGCCAGTTCTCTCTCTCACACTGTGCTTTCTCTTTCACCAGAACAGCCTAATTATAGACACAGAACAGGGTAGCGGAGCGTAAAATGTTCTAGAAAGACATGCAGCACGGGCTCTCCTGGGATGGGAAACCTGGGTCCTATTCATTAGGCACCGAAACGGAACAAACGGACTGAAACAGTGACGGACTACCTGAACTTGTTCAATAAGAAACGCTTATTGTCACGTTCCATTGCAAAACATTGTGCTACGGTTTGCACTAATGAACACGACCCTGTCCTGTTTCTCATCCTCTCCTCTCCCTCTCCTCTCCCTCTCCTCTCCCTCTCCTCTCCTCTCCCTCTCCTCTCCTCTCCTCTCCCTCTCCTCTCCTCTCCTCCTCAATAGCAGGTAGAGTAGTGTTGTCAGTGTTGACAGAGTGTACTGTAGAGAGGAAAGGAGCTGGCCACCCTGACATGACTCACTGCACCCTCCCTTTGTGTCCATGTCCTGTGCTGCATAAAGCCCTGTGTGTACAGCCAGTCACAGTACACACTCCCACAGCCACATGATAGCGTGAACAACAAAAGGCCAGCTTTAAAAACACACACATGGCCTTAGGGACGTGTTGAGTACGACAGAGAAATGACAGGGGTTATCGATATTAAAACACTGCAGGATGTCTGTAGGGTCAGAATATACAAGAGGGGCTGATTGTATGAGCTGTGTTTGGCTGCCATGTTGAAAAACAGTGTTGTGTTCTCCAGAGCCACAGAGATACACTATAATACTGTTACATACTGCCTCCATAGAGATACACTATAATACTGTTACATTCTGCCTCCACAGAGATACACTATAATACTGTTACAAACTGCCTCCATAGAGATGCACTATAATACTGTTACATACTGCCTCCATAGAGATACACTATAATACTGTTACATACTGCCTCCATAGAGATACACTATAATACTGTTACATACTGCCTCCATAGAGATACACTATAATACTGTTACATACTGCCTCCATAGAGATACACTATAATACTGTTACATACTGCCTCCATAGAGATACACTATAATACTGTTACATTCTGCCTCCATAGAGATACACTATAATACTGTTACATACTGCCTCCATAGAGATACACTATAATACTGTTACATACTGCCTCCATAGAGATACACTATAATACTGTTACATTCTGCCTCCACAGAGATACACTATAATACTGTTACATTCTGCCTCCATAGAGATACACTATAATACTGTTACATACTGCCTCCATAGAGATACACTATAATACTGTTACATTCTGCCTCCATAGAGATACACTATAATACTGTTACATACTGCCTCCATAGAGATACACTATAATACTGTTACATTCTGCCTCCACAGAGATACACTATAATACTGTTACATTCTGCCTCCATAGAGATACACTATAATACTGTTACATTCTGCCTCCATAGAGATACACTATAATACTGTTACATTCTGCCTCCATAGAGATACACTATAATACTGTTACATTCTGCCTCCATAGAGATACACTATAATACTGTTACACTCTGCCTCCATAGAGATACACTATAATACTGTTACATACCGCCTCCATAGAGATACACTATAATACTGTTACATACTGTCTCCATAGAGATACACTATAATACTGTTACATTCTGCCTCCATAGAGATACACTATAATACTGTTACATTCTGCCTCCATAGAGATACACTATAATACTGTTACATACTGCCTCCATAGAGATACACTATAATACTGTTACATTCTGCCTCCATAGAGATACACTATAATACTGTTACATACTGCCTCCATAGAGATACACTATAATACTGTTACATTCTGCCTCCATAGAGATACACTATAATACTGTTACATTCTGCCTCCATAGAGATACACTATAATACTGTTACATACTGCCTCCATAGAGATACACTATAATACTGTTACATTCTGCCTCCATAGATATACTATAATACTGTTACATACTGCCTCCATAGAGATACACTATAATACTGTTACATTCTGCCTCCATAGAGATACACTATAATACTGTTACATTCTGCCTCCATAGAGATACACTATAATACTGTTACATTCTGCCTCCATAGAGATACACTATAATACTGATACATTCTGCCTCCATAGAGATACACTATAATACTGTTACATACTGCCTCCATAGAGATACACTATAATACTGTTACATTCTGCCTCCATAGAGATACACTATAATACTGTTACATTCTGCCTCCACAGAGATACACTATAATACTGTTACATTCTGCCTCCACAGAGATACACTATAATACTGATACATTCTGCCTCCATAGAGATACACTATAATACTGTTACATTCTGCCTCCATAGAGATACACTATAATACTGTTACACTCTGCCTCCATAGAGATACACTATAATACTGTTACATACCGCCTCCATAGAGATACACTATAATACTGTTACATACTGTCTCCATAGAGATACACTATAATACTGTTACATTCTGCCTCCATAGAGATACACTATAATACTGTTACATTCTGCCTCCATAGAGATACACTATAATACTGTTACATACTGCCTCCATAGAGATACACTATAATACTGTTACATTCTGCCTCCATAGAGATACACTATAATACTGTTACATACTGCCTCCATAGAGATACACTATAATACTGTTACATTCTGCCTCCATAGAGATACACTATAATACTGTTACATTCTGCCTCCATAGAGATACACTATAATACTGTTACATACTGCCTCCATAGAGACACTATAATACTGTTACATTCTGCCTCCATAGATATACTATAATACTGTTACATACTGCCTCCATAGAGATACACTATAATACTGTTACATTCTGCCTCCATAGAGATACACTATAATACTGTTACATTCTGCCTCCATAGAGATACACTATAATACTGTTACATTCTGCCTCCATAGAGATACACTATAATACTGATACATTCTGCCTCCATAGAGATACACTATAATACTGTTACATTCTGCCTCCATAGAGATACACTATAATACTGTTACATTCTGCCTCCACAGAGATACACTATAATACTGTTACATTCTGCCTCCACAGAGATACACTATAATACTGATACATTCTGCCTCCATAGAGATACACTATAATACTGTTACATTCTGCCTCCATAGAGATACACTATAATACTGTTACATACTGCCTCCATAGAGATACACTATAATACTGTTACATTCTGCCTCCATAGAGATACACTATAATACTGTTACATACTGCCTCCATAGAGATACACTATAATACTGTTACATTCTGCCTCCATAGAGATACACTATAATACGGTTACATACTCCCTCCATAGAGATACACTTACATACTGCCTCCACAGAGATACACTATAATACTGTTACAATCTGCCTCCATAGAGATACACTATAATACTGTTACATACTGCCTCCATAGAGATACACTATAATACTGTTACATTCTGCCTCCATAGAGATACACTATAATACTGTTACATACTGCCTCCATAGAGATACACTATAATACTGTTACATACTGCCTCCATAGAGATACACTATAATACTGTTACATACTGCCTCCATAGAGATACACTATAATACTGTTACATTCTGCCTCCATAGATATACTATAATACTGTTACATACTGCCTCCATAGAGATACACTATAATACTGTTACATTCTGCCTCCATAGAGATACACTATAATACTGTTACATACTGTCTCCATAGATATACACTATAATACTGTTACATTCTGCCTCCATAGAGATACACTATAATGCTGTTACATACTGCCTCCATAGAGATATACTATAATACTGTTACATTCTGCCTCCATAGAGATACACTATAATACTGTTACATTCTGCCTCCATAGAGATACACTATAATACTGTTACATACTGCCTCCATAGAGATACACTATAATACGGTTACATACTCCCTCCATAGAGATACACTTACATACTGCCTCCACAGAGATACACTATAATACTGTTACAATCTGCCTCCATAGAGATACACTATAATACTGTTACATACTGCCTCCATAGAGATACACTATAATACTGTTACATTCTGCCTCCATAGAGATACACTATAATACTGTTACATACTGCCTCCATAGAGATACACTATAATACTGTTACATTCTGCCTCCATAGAGATACACTATAATACTGTTACATACTGCCTCCATAGAGATACACTATAATACTGTTACATTCTGCCTCCATAGAGATACACTATAATACTGTTACATTCTGCCTCCATAGAGATACACTATAATACTGTTACATACTGCCTCCATAGAGATACACTATAATACTGTTACATTCTGCCTCCATAGAGATACACTATAATACTGTTACATTCTGCCTCCACAGAGATACACTATAATACTGTTACATTCTGCCTCCACAGAGATACACTATAATACTGATACATTCTGCCTCCATAGAGATACACTATAATACTGTTACATTCTGCCTCCATAGAGATACACTATAATACTGTTACATACTGCCTCCATAGAGATACACTATAATACTGTTACATACTGCCTCCATAGAGATACACTATAATACTGTTACATACTGCCTCCATAGATATACACTATAATACTGTTACATTCTGCCTCCATAGAGATACACTATAATACTGTTACATTCTGCCTCCATAGAGATACACTATAATACTGTTACATACTGCCTCCATAGAGATACACTATAATACTGTTACATACTGCCTCCATAGAGATACACTATAATACTGTTACATTCTGCCTCCATAGAGATACACTATAATACTGTTACATACTGCCTCCATAGAGATACGCTATAATACTGTTACATACTGCCTCCATAGAGATACACTATAATACTGTTACATACTGCCTCCATAGAGATACACTATAATACTGTTACATACTGCCTCCATAGAGATACACTATAATACGGTTACATACTCCCTCCATAGAGATACACTTACATACTGCCTCCACAGAGATACACTATAATACTGTTACAATCTGCCTCCATAGAGATACACTATAATACTGTTACATACTGCCTCCATAGAGATACACTATAATACTGTTACATTCTGCCTCCATAGAGATACACTATAATACTGTTACATTCTGCCTCCATAGATATACTATAATACTGTTACATACTGCCTCCATAGAGATACACTATAATACTGTTACATTCTGCCTCCATAGAGATACACTATAATACTGTTACATACTGCCTCCATAGAGATACACTATAATACTGTTACATACTGCCTCCATAGAGATACACTATAATACTGTTACATACTGCCTCCATAGAGATACACTATAATACTGTTACATTCTGCCGCCACAGAGATACACTATAATACTGTTACATTCTGCCTCCATAGAGATACACTATAATACTGTTACATACTGCCTCCATAGAGATACACTATAATACTGTTACATTCTGCCTCCATAGAGATACACTATAATACTGTTACATACTGCCTCCATAGAGATACACTATAATACTGTTACATACTGCCTCCATAGAGATACACTATAATACTGTTACATTCTGCCTCCATAGAGATACACTATAATACTGTTACATTCTGCCTCCATAGAGATACACTATAATACTGTTACATTCTGCCTCCATAGAGATACACTATAATACTGTTACATACTGCCTCCATAG